>NW_027476092.1:365000-470000 GCF_051020955.1 Megalopta genalis | reverse complement strand
TTGCGGGGCACGGGGGTTCAGGTAGCAGGATCGGGACAAGGAGCGCAGCCAAAGCAACCAGTCGGACGCCAGGAGGATGCGTAGGTGCAGGGGATGGACTCCATTGTTATAGTCCATCCTTTACTAGTAAAACCACACCGCCGATCTTGTCGCTCAGGTTGCCCGCATCAACAGCAACAAGGAACGACAAGAGATTGACGGACAAAAGTGGCTTAAGGTGCCTTTAATAAAGGTACCTTAAATCACAAAAGTCAATAGCAAACTCACCTTAAGGTGAGTAAGTGGTCTAGTAGCTAGGGCGTCGGACTCATACCACAGAGATCCCCGGTTCAAGACCCGGCGGGGGGTAACCCCCCCGACCCCGATTTTCTTGTGGTGTGACGATGCCCCCCTGGCTCTAGATTACGGGAAAACCACTCGTGGAATTTTCCAGGGTTTCTCCGAATTTTCCCGGGTGTTTTTCCAAGTCGGTCCCCTCGCCCTCACGGGAGCTCACCGCTCCACCTTCTACTGACGGAAGACTGGAGTAAAAGGGGTCGGCGCCAAGGGTCTTCAGGGTTGCCAGCCCAGTCGACCCGAATCTCCAGCCGGCCCACTAAATAATAGATTAGCCTCGGATGACAATAGTGGACCGCCCACTGGCGGTTCACCCCCGGCGCAGCAGAGGAACCAAGCAGCGTACAACACACACCCATGCGACTCATGTGATAGTAGGACCTTCACCACCAGAAGAGGTCTAGGAGTGCATCGAAGGAGGGCCCATCCCGAGGTCACGGACCAAGAACTGCCCACACAGACCAAGATCCGATGGACAACGGAGGAGACGAGATTGTTAGCCAGAGAGGAGGCCCGGCTTACGAAGGCTGAAGCGAGATTCCTCAACCAGGAATTGGTGAAAATATTCCGCAACAGAACGGTTGAATCCATTAAAGGACATAGGCGAACAACCGCCTACAAAGACCTCGTTCACCAATTCCTGGAGGAATACAACGAGGAACCTACGCCCCAGCCTCCAAACCAGGTGGCACATCCACCTGCAACACAACAGCAAGCACGGGACCCTCTACTGGAGCATCTATTGAATCTCCCCACCATCAGCGGCAGCGAGTATTGTAAAGAAGAACTCCAAAGGATTGTCGAAGAAGCAGCCACGAGAAGGAAGGACGACACATTGGAGTCGCTGGCTCTATACCTGCATCGGATCTACCCCCTTCCGAATACCGGGAACCGCTCCCGACGGGACAGAAACACCCCGCCCAAGCGCACTAGACGCCAACAGAGGCGTCATAACTACGCTCTAACACAAATGCGCTGGAAAAAGAACAGGGCAAGGTGTATAAGGGACATCTTGGAAGGAATATCGTCTACCAGAGTACCAGGGCAACAAATAATGGAACCATACTGGACGGAGGTGATGCGGCAAAAATCAGGAGCATCCCCCGCAGTTGAAGTGCCACCAACAACTGCCACGTCAGTATGGATTCCAATCACGGAAGCGGACATCAGGGACGCCCTACCATCGATGGGCACCTCAGCGGGCCCCGACCAAGTTACCGCGCGGCAGCTGAGGGCCACACCGCCAGGCGTCCTCGTGAGAATCTTTAACATCATAATGATGTGCCGCAAATTGCCTAAACACCTGAACAAGGCAAGGACGATATTCCTCCCCAAGAACGATGCAGCCACGGAGCCAGCCGACTTCAGGCCGATCACCATCCCGTCTGTATTGGTCAGATGCCTCCACCGTATTCTGGCCGCCCGACTGGCAAAAGCCATCAACATTGATGAACGCCAGAGGGCATTCAGGAATACGGACGGGTGCAACGACAACACCTTTCTCCTCGACGCGATCTTGAAACACCACCACCGAAGTTTCAAGAACTTGTTCCTGGCTTCGATCGACGTCCGGAAGGCCTTCGATTCAATATCGCACGCCGCTCTATCATCAGTCATGGAAACCATGGGAGTCCCCAATGAAATGACCGAGTACATCACCGCAACATACAACGACGGCACCACGACACTGGAAGGCGAGAGTTGGAAATCCTCCCCCATAACACCTGGTAGGGGAGTCAAACAAGGTGATCCACTCTCGCCAACCATATTCAACATGGTCACCCACCTCCTCCTACAGAGACTGTCTCCGGACGTATCAACGCAGCCGCCTTCGCAGACGACATCATTCTCTTCGCCGAAACGCCCCGAGGATTGCAGAACTTGGTCGACACAACTGGATCCTTTCTTCGACAATGTGGGATGGACATCAATCCAGGGAAATGTCTGACCATTGGCATTAAAGCCAATGGCCACATTAAGAAGACAGCAGTTGATGTCGATACCAAGTTCTACCACGACCAATAGCAACTTCGGACTTTGAAGCGAGGGGAAGAACTGAAATACCTGGGGATCAAATTCACCGCCCAGGGCAGAGCACGATGTCGGCCGCACGAAGTGATCGGACCAGGACTGGCCTGCCTTGCCAAAGCGCCCCTCAAGCCACAACAAAGACTGTACGCATTGCGCACAGATCTTATACCCCGGGTGTACTACCACCTAGCACTCGGGGATATAACGATAGGGACACTCAGGAAAGTCGACATGATGATCCGAGCGTCCGTGCGCAAGTGGCTAAATCTCCCACACGACGTGCCAACCGCATACATACACGCGGACATCAGGGACGGAGGACTCGGCATCCCCTCCCTACGATGGTTGGCACCTGTGTTGAGACTGGGAAGATTGCGAGCGCTTCGGCAAGGCCATGACCAATTCCGAAACGATCCAACGGACGCCTTCCTGGACAACGAAATCACTAAGTGCCTACGACGACTCAAGGACGGCGACGCGGTGATAACGGAATCGGCTCACATTGGGGACCTCTGGAGGAAACGACTGCACTCTTCCATCGACGGACGTGGGCTGATAGGTTCAAGGGAAACTCCACAACAACACGCGTGGATTGGAGATGGTACCCGACTCCTGACGGGCAAGGACTTCATCAACTTCACGAGAACCAGGATAGCAGCACTCCCCACACGATCCAGGACAACAAGAGGGAGGCAAGCTGACCACTACTGCAGAGCAGGATGCTCCGCACTTGAAACGCTAAACCACGTCGTTCAACACTGCCATCGTACGCACGGGATGCGTATTCGCAGGCACGATGCCATTGTTGCCTACACAGCCAAGAACCTCCGACATCAAGGTTACCAAGTCCAAACGGAACCGACATACCTTACGGACGAAGGTATACGGAAACCGGACTTGGTCGCGACAATGGGTAGAACGACGCTGGTCTTAGACGCACAAGTGGTCAGCGAACAAACAGACCTGGACGGGGCGCATCAGAGAAAGATCCACTATTATTCCGACAACACTAGCCTCACAGCTGGAATCAAATAAAAGGAACAGAGCTCTGACGTACGCCACCTGTCCATTACGATCTCGTGGAGGGGAGTATGGAGTCCTAAGTCCGCTCAGGGGTTACTCAACTTGGGTATCATACGGAAGAAGGAACTCAAGGTTCTCTCCAGCAGGGCCATCATGGGAACATTGGCCGCCTTCAACATGTACTCCAGGATTACAACGGTTAGGCGCGTGGGGGTGGGTTAGAAATTGTAAGGTCCCCCTGAATATTGTGCTACCTCATAAGGTATAAGTATTCCCTTGTTATATGATTGTACGATTTTCAAGTAATAAAGGAATAAATTTTTTTTTTTTTAGCCAAATGCCTCGTCATCTAATTAGTGACGCGCATGAATGGATTAACGAGATTCCCTACTGTCCCTATCTACTGGGCTCTGCCGCTAGGTGTCGCATGGAGAGGACGCGTGTGGCGTACGCCCGTACAAGCGGCACACAGCGCCACCTACAACTTAGTAACTAGCTGTTGCTACGCAAACCACTAGACTCTCTCTCAGTCTAATACCAGCCTCCCACGCGTATAGACGTACGCATAACGTAAAATAAAGTACGTTACAAGTTAGGCTAAAACCACGTGTTTCCTTATTACCGACGCGCCATCGATCCCAGTTCTCAGAGAATCAATATAAGAGAACCTAACACCAATCAATCCGCCACATATTAATTGGTGCCGAAACCCGGGAAATTAAGATGGCCGACGAAGAAGGAAAAATGGAAATCGCGGTGAGTTCAGGAACGCGACGCTTCCTATTTTTTGGCGGGAAGAACCCAAGCTATGGTTTGCCATGCTCGAATGTGAATTCGCGGCCTATACAGTAAAATCAGACGCGGTAAAATGCGCTGCGGCAATCAGGCACCTAGATACCGCATCAATGAAAGTGGTTGCCGACGTTATAGCTGCACCTCCGACGGACGACTCGTATATTCAGGTAAAAGAGGCTCTCATCTCGCGTTTAGCAGCGTCCGAAGAGACGCAATTGAGGCAGCTGCTGTCGGGAATAGATCTACAGAACAAAAGACCATCGGAACTACTGCGAGAAATGACGCTCCTCGCAGGGAAAAATGTTTCCGATAGCGTCCTATGCACGCTATGGCTACAACGGCTACCTGCCCGAGTACAAGAGGTCCTGTCCGTGGTCGAAGGAGTCTCAACGGAAAAATTAGCTCTGCTCGCCGACAAAACGATCGAAAGATCGTCGCAATACGAACTAGCGGCCATTGCGCCCCACGTTAAGGAGGAAGCCCGACCACGTGACCCCGGTCCAAGCTTGGAAATAGCTGAGCTTACCAAGCGAATAGCTCAACTCGAAGCATTAGTCCGCGACACCCACAGAGGACGACGACCGGAACGCAACAAATTCCGAAGATATAGTTCGAAGTCAAGGAGTCGAACTAGAGACGACGGACTATGCTATTTCCACGGGAAGTTCGGCGAGAACTCGTGGAAATGCAGACAACCCTGCCAATGGAAAGGACCCGATAAAAGGAAGAGTCAGGGAAACTAAACCCACTATCCCGTATTGAGGCGTTGCAGGATGGTACTAACGTAAAAAACCGCCTAATCATAAGCGACAAACAAACAGGCATGAGATATTTGGTAGATACAGGAGCCGACGTATCATGCATACCAAAGTCTCTGCACTGCAAAAGAAGAATAGACAACGATGTTAAACTGTATGCAGCAAATGGAACACCCATAAACACGTATGGTGAACAGCTGCTCTCTGTGAACTTGTGTCTTCGGAGACAGTTCTCATGGAGATTCATCGTTGCTGATACATCCAAAGCCATCCTAGGAGCAGATTTTATAGGTCACTACAGCCTCCTGGTCGACATAAAAAATAAACGACTGATTGATAGTCAAACACACCTATTTTCAGTTGGAAAAAGTCACAAATTCGACTCAACCAACAGTGACTACAATAGGTAAGACTAACAGTTTATCAACACTGCTAAAAGAATTTAGTTCAATCACCAGGCAGAATTCCAAAGCGTACCAAAAACACGGCGTACAACATCATATCACCACCAAAGGTACACCAATTGCAGAACGGGCATCTAGTGTGAATCCGGTCACCGCGAGGGTGACGCGGATATGTTACCTCGCCCTTACGGGCATACACAGCTAAGCTGCCATCTACCCCCAGTCCAACCACTGTCAAGGAGAGGGGCCAAGGAAAAATCTGCACGTGCCATTGAGCCGTTTGCAATGGACGAGTTCTTTAGCCGCTAGCGAAATTCTGGTTTTACCCTTCTTTCACTAGCGCCCACGGGGAACCACGGGGAGGCGAACTCGTGACGCGACGCCTCGCGTCCACTAAGCGAAGACCTAGGAGGAAGGATGGGAGTTGGGAGGGATGGGTAGGAGTTTGTGGGGTTGTTGATGGGGACGTGAGTCGTCCCCTTCCGGGTCCTGGGGAGTACAGGTGTCTAGGATTGCCTACATGAAGCCCTTTAGCCAAAGGGCTTCCCTACAGAAGTCGGAGAAGACCTGGAAAGCCTCTGGAAACGACACGAAGTGTTGTGCCGCTTCCGGCCATTTCCAGTCTCCGGCTGGTACTACCTCGCGGAGGGCTTCTCTCTGCGGTTCGAAATTAGGACAGTCGAGGAGGAAGTGATCGACCGTGTCCGATCCGTGACCACACGCGCATCCCTCACCGTCGGAAACTCCGTACGCGCGTAGGCGCGACCGGAAGTTTTCGTGGCCGGTGAGGACTTGCGTGGTGTAGTGGTTCGGTTTCGTCCACTTGGCCGCCACTCTCTCCTCTATGTTTTTGAAGAAGGCGTAGGTGGTGCGGCTCTTGTGGGAAGAATTCTACATGAATTGCCACACCTTGTACGCCTCGACCGCTAACCTATGTTTTGCATCGTCGGCCCCCGCCGGAACGACGATGCTACCTAGTCTGGCGTCTTTACCTTTACGCGTCTCGTACAAGGCTTTGGTTTGCCTGAGCTTGACGTCAATGGGTGTAGCACCGGCCACCACGCACATGCTGTCCCACGATGACCGGCGGTATGCACCGGTCATCGCGATGAGAGCACGGCGCTGTGCAGCTCTCAGCACCCTGAGCTCCCCCTCCGTGCACCGGTCGGCCCACCCGGCGGCAGCGTACGTTGCCACCGGGATGAAAACCCCACGGTACACGACGGAGAGCGCCCCGAAGCGGAGCCCCCATTCACGCCTTACCATTCTACCCAGCTTCGCGAAGAGCGAGCCGACCTTGTCACTTATATAGTTGCAGTGGGTTCGAACACCCATGCCCCTATCAAAGTGGACGCCGAGGTACTTGACGAAGGGTTTGAATCTTAAGGGCTTATTTCCGATCCGAATGGTCGGTGGTCTAGCTTTGAAGCGCGGACTGCCGTTCGTTTTCGGTCTGGGCGCGATCCTCCCCGCCGGCCTATCCTGTCTCTCTCGATATATCCGCTGCGCAGGACAATCGCCTCGGATTTGTTTTCGGAGATCTCTAACTTTGCTGATCTGCACCAACCTAGGATCAGGTCAACAACTCGTTGACCTTCGATCTCTAGGTCTCTACGGCAGTTTCCGCCCACGAGGACGATGAGGTCGTCCGCGTAGGCGACGAATCTATTCTCGACTGAGGCCTCGAGAGACCTCAGGAGATCGTCGAACATCAGGTTCCAGCACGCCGGGCCGAGGACGGAGCCTTGTGGGCACCCCCTCGTCGCGCGCTTGGAAACTCTTTCCGTCCCGACGGTGAGACTGACTTTGCGGTCCTCGAAGTAGTTGGAGACCACTTCGAAGACGTTGCGTGGGCAGTCTCGGTCCCTAAGACTCTTCAAAACTAAGGGCCACCAGACGTTGTCGAAGGCTCCGGAAATGTCGAATAGCAGCGCTATCACATGCCGATGCTCCATGGCATCAACCATGCGGCGCAGCTCGACAATTGCATCTTCAGTCGACTTTCCGCGCATGAAGCCGTACTGTCTGCTGGAGATGCGTCCCGTTGCCATCGCCGTCTGTTCGAGTAGGCTCTTAAGGAGCTTCTCGAAGGTATTCCCTACGATGGAGAGGAGACAGATCGGTCGGTAGGACTTCAAGTCCTTCACGTCCTTGCCCTCTCCCTTCAGGAGCACTCTGAGGGAGCCCTCCTTCCAGGTGGGGGGAAAGACGTCCCAGCGAAGGCACCTGTTGAAAAGGCGAACTAACTGTCCTAACACTACTTTCGCGGCGGCCTTCAGCGCTCGGACCTCGATAAGGTCCGGCCCTGGTGCCTTATCGTTTCCGAAAGTGCGAATCGCATCCACGACCTCGTCCGGTGAAAACGGAGAGGCGTCCGCGGTGTTTGGCGCGATTCGCACGTTCTCTCTAACTTCTTGCTGCGCGGGCGTGTCGTCTTCTGTCCGGTCGTCCGGGACGTGTGCTTCCAGAAGGGTGTTGGCTGTCTCTACCGCGCTCATGGTGTTGTCGTTAGCTCGCCGGAGGGTGCTGAGCACCTTCTCGACACGGAGTTTGTTCGCTTGCAGCTTGTACACGATGCCCCAAGGCTCCGTGTTCCCGTACGACGACACAAAGTTTCGCCAACTCTCGAATTTCGCCCTCTTCACCTCTGTGCTGTAGTTCCGCAACGAAGTGCGGTACTCCAGCAGTTTTAGGAGGCGTGAGGACTCATTTCTTTCCTTCTGGAAGGCACGCCTCTTTCGGTAGACAGCCTTCTTCATGCCCGTCAGCTCTTTCGTCCACCACGGATTGGACTTTCTAAATCTACGCTTTCTCGGCATCGACGCGGTGCAGGCATCCTTGATGATGTCTGTGAGCGTTTCTGCCATTCCTATGGTTTCCTCCGCTGACTCCAGGCTCAGGACTTCGAGCCTCGATCGTGAAAGATCGGACAGGGTCTCGGAGAATCGCTCCCAGTCGGCTCGACGAGTGTCGAACCGAGAGTTCGCGACTCCGCGATTCCCCGTCGCGGCTCTGGGTGCCCGCAACCTAATGTCAACGGCGTTGTGGTCGCTGGTCGTCCACGCACACCTTACGTTCCAGCTCCTGATGAACGGAGACATGGAAGGCGACGCCAGGGTTACGTCGATGTATGACGACCCGGTTGGCGTCCAGAAGGTAGGTGGTTGAGCTGCGTCGTTCACAACGTCCATGCTAAACGCCGCTATCAGAGTCTCGAATTGAGCTCCTTTCTCGTCTGTGCCTCGAGGGCTCCAGAGCGAGGATTGCGCGTTAGCGTCTGTCGAAACTAAAAGTCTCTCCCCCCTCAGTGCGCAGAACACCTTCTCAAGGTGGCTGAGGTGCTTTTCTATTTCGTCGCGGTGCTGGAAATAGCACGACACCGCGTAAAAGGAAAAGCCGGGTGCTAGCACTTCCGCACAGGCGCAGTGGGAGTTGCTGAGCTGCGAGAGGGAGACCATGTCGAAGTTGGGGTTGCAGACGGCAACAGCCGCCCACGGGGGTTGTGGTTCGGCTGCCGCCAACCTCACTCCGGACCCTAAACCACTAATCCTATGTCGCGTGCCCAGCTGGCTGACGTATGCCTCCTGCAATAGCAGGACGTCTAGCCGTTTCTGGGCAATGAGCTCGCGTACCTCTCCGGTGACTGCAGCTGAACGTCTCATGTTCAGCTGCAGTATCCTAACTTCGGGGATATTTTTAGGTGGGGGCCTAATAACCATAATCAGTTCGGGAGAGCGACTGATTGATGGCAGCTATATACGCGGGGCAGTCCTTGCTTGTCACGCAATGGGAGGAGGGTTTCTTACCCCTCAGACTGTTTACGCAGGTGGCCGGCTTCTCTTTCTTCGGGCAGGTCTTGATCACGTGCCCCGTCTCCGCGCAGTGGCCGCAGGTCTCTTTTTCGGCCTTGCAGAATTTGGCAGGATGGCCGAATCCCTGGCACTTGTAGCACCTGGTCACGCTGACGTGGTCCCGGACCCTGCAGCAGCTCCAGCCCACGTACAGCCTCTCCTTGGACACTAGGAGGTCCCGGGCGCGTTTCGAGACCTCGAAGATCAGGTTGCAGCGGTCCCTAGTCTTCTCGCCGCTCCTGTACACCAGGTTCATCTCCTTGGAGGGGCTGGCCGCTTCCTCCTTGCTGAGGTTCTGCTGCAGGATCGCTGCGGTCGTCTCCTTGGGATCCTCCTGGACCCGCGGGACGTCGAAGACGATGATCCGCGGGTTCCGTTTGGCCGGAGCACCTACAATAAAACCGACAGCTTTGAGCTTTTGGTTCGCCATTAGGGTTGCCACGTCGGTGTTCTTCGACGTGACCAGCGCAATACCAGAACCCTGCACCCTGCGGACGCCCCTGATCTGCAGGCCGTCCGCTCTCGGCGAGACCAGCTCGAAGACTGCCCCCTTTGTCTTCGAGCTGTCCTCATATTTGCTGGTGTCAGCCGGCCTGATGATGACCACGTTGGGAGGGTCCTGTTTCTGTGTTGACCTGGCTGCCGTGGCGGACCTGACCCCGACGCGTTCGGCGTACGTGGTCGGCTTTTTGGCAGTGACGGCTGCGGCGGCGGCGACGGCGACGGCTTTGTCCTGGAGCGCCTGGCAGGAGCGCTTGCACTCCTTGGACTCGGCCTGGACGGCCTGAAGACGTCCCTCGAGTCTGCTGCTGTAAACGAGGGCTTTGGTAAGTATATCGTTTAATTTCGCGGCCTGTGCGCACAGGGCGTGCACCACAGTGGACGGGATGTCGTTGCTAGGCAGCGTTATCTCGCTGGTGAGCTGCCTGAAAATTTTTGCAGCGCTGTCCCTGAGGGCTGCCACGGTCGTGTCTTCGTCCTCCGAGTTGACCCGGCTCGGCTCCTCTGCTGTCTCCTGTGTCGTCTGTGCTGTCTGTGTCGTTTGTTTGTCCTTTTTCTTTTTCTTCTTTTTTTTGGACCTCCGCAGGCTTCCGGAAACAGAGGGGCGCGTCCGAATTTGCCGCCTCGGTCTCCGAGTCTGTTGTTAACAGCCTCTTCTGGCGACGGCGGGAGTCAGTCCCTGAGAAGGCGACCTCCATCGTGGGGCTGCTCTGTTGTCACCGAGGGCTGAAAACTGTAAACGGAAATTAGCCAAATAATTTATAAAAATGTCTTGAAATTTATAAACAATTGTTTAAAATTGTTTAAACAATTGTTTAATGTCTGACTGTTTCTGTCTGTACACTTTTAAATTTCGCGCACTGCGGTCTTTGCAAGTCTATGGTGTGCACTCGAGCTTCGATTTTGGCCCCCGGAGGTAGTTGCTGCCAACCGTCGAAAAATTTTTGGAGTTGGCAGCAGTGGTCCCTTTTTCCAGTGGAGAGTTTCCTCTCTACTCGGCGGCGGCCAATCAGCGCGCGCGACGCCGCTACCGCAGCGCTACCCACGCCGACGGTGGCGTCTCGAAGCACGAGGTGGGTCTTCGAGCTATTTTTCTATTTTTCAACTTCCACAGTTTTTGCACGATTGTCACGATTTATATCTCAAATTAAGCGTCTTCACTAATAAATAGTTTCCACGTAAACAGTTTGTTCGTGGGATCGATATTTCCGGAGGAATCCGGTCCCAAAGTCCGGCGTGCCGAGCACGTGGCGTGGAGTTTACGGCACTGTTTTTTCGCACAATTTACACCAAAACTACACAATTTATATATCCAACGGAACGTCTTGACCTCCTCTTCCCTTTGGACACACTCTCGGAATTTTTCCTCAAGTTCTGCTGCTAGAATCTCGGTTGAACGGCGGAGCGATGTGGCGGCGCGTCCTCTCCATGCGACACCTGGCGATAGAACTCAGTAGATAGGGACAGTAGAATGTCTACAATTGAGCGAATGGGGCGTTAGCCGGCTCTGCCATACCGAAGCCGCAGAGTGCGGCTTATACTGGCGGTGTTAAAGTAACGAAACCAGTACGAGGGGAACTTGCTGTGAAAAACCCTTCCATCACCTATGGTGGGGATCATTTGAAAGGTGGGCTGTCCTTTTCAGGAGGCAACCCACTTAGCCACTGCTCCACTGTGCAAGCCTCGCTTGGAGGGGAGTGTAGCAGTGTTTCCAGCGGGGACCACGGGGAGGTGGGGTTGCCAGCTTGCGCTCAGTCCCATGCAGGCTCATGCTGTGTGTGCAATGCATGAGTGTTTTACGGCCGATTCGGCTCATCTTGCTTGACGCGAGACGCCTGCGATGCCAGGAATCGGCCGAGTCTTCCGAGGTTCACTCTCGTGCCCTCATGGCTTTTGAGGCGAACCTCTGGAGGTGCACGATCATTTTAGGCTCAGTAAGCCCACTTAAGTTGCAGGGCCACGGGAGATGGTGTTTGTCGATTTGTGTGCGTAGCGTCTGTCGGGGTGTCTCGTGTATTGGACAGTCGAATATGAGGTGAGTCACAGTGTCGGTCTCCCCGCATTCGCAGGGATCGGTCTCTGCCAAGTTCAACTCCATTAGTTTGGCGTTGAACTTGCCATGTCCCGATAGCAGCTGTGAGACGTAGAAGTCCGGCACCAGCCTCACCTCGAGTCTTTTCCTGATGTCTGGAAAGAATTGGTAGGTGATTCGGCCCTTTGGGGTGGAATCCCATCTTCCTTGCCAGAGATTCAGGGTGTGGTTTTTGATGTGGCGTTGTATTTGTCCAGTCGTGTCGTCAGTGTCGTTGTGTTGTGTACGTGTGCCTGTTGAGAGGATCGTATCCCCGATTCTCACTTCTTCCCCCCTCCTGAGACCGAATACCGCCATTCTTTCCTGAAGAATGAGGTCTATCGGTTTATCAGGGGCCAGGACCATCAGGGCCTCGTTCGATATCGATCTATATGCCCTGGTAACTCTTAACAGGGCATTCCTCTGCGCGCTCTGTAGTGTTCTCAGGTGGTGGACAGTGACTTTGTCCGCCCACCCGGCAGCCGCGTAGGTTACAACCGGCACGAAAACACCCTTGTAGAGTCTGAGGGTGGTGCCATGGTTGAGTCCCCACTTGGCTTTACATACTCTCGCGAGGCCCTGAAATACGGCCCTGCTCTTCCGAGAGACCTCCTTAATGTGTGGGGTGACGTTAAACCTGGGGCCGAAGCTGACACCTAGGTATTCGATGGTCTTCCTCATTGCTATTGAACTGCTCCCGATCTTGATCGTGGAAGGGTGCCTAATATCCAAGAGTCCTTTTAGGAGGATCATCTCGGTTTTGGATTCCGACAGGTGCAGCTTATGTTGCTCGCACCAGTCGGCAATGGTTTTGGTGGCCGCATTGCCTCTGACCTCGAGTTCTCTCCTGGAGTCTCCAGGGATTAGAACCAGGAGGTCATCGGCGTATGCAATGCTTGTTATATTTTTTTCAGACAGTGTATTTAGGAGACCGTCAAAGACCAGGTTCCAGAACCTCAGACCCAGGACAGAACCCTGGGGGCAGCCTTTGGTTACTCCCTTGCTTGCGATGTTGTTATTGTTCTTGATCTGTACAGACCTCTCCGAGAGATAGCTCTGGATTAGCCTGTACAGATTAGCCGGACAGTTACGCTTCTTCAGGCTGTCTAGGATAGAGGGCCACCAGACATTGTCGAATGCGCCAGCTATGTCGAACAGTATTCCAACTACGTATCTCTCCTGGCATTGCGATGTAATCCGCCTGGCTTTGACAATTGCTTCCTCCGTGGATCTGGCTGGACGGAAGCCAAATTGCTGGTCAGAGGTATGTGGGTGCTTCTCGAATAGGTCCTTCAGCCTCTCCGCTATCAGCCTCTCCAGTACTTTGCTGAGCACCGGGAGGAGGCAGATGGGCCTATAGGATTTGGGGTTAGCGGGGTCCTTTTCCTCGTCCTTTAGGAGGACTTTAATTTCGCCCTGCTTCCACCTTACTGGAAATGTTGCCGAGGAGAGACACGTGTTGTACAGTTGGGTGATTTCCGCGTGTAGTATGGGCCAGGCCCTTTGTACTATTTCGGGTTCCATTGCGTTAATGCCTGGCGCCTTCCCCCTTTTCAGTTTCCGGATGGCGGCATCGATCTCAAGTGTGGTGAATTGTGTGGTGTCGGTGGTGTTGGGCGGTTCTCTGATGTTAGACCGAAGTCGCCTGTGCCGCTGCGTCTCAGTGCTCGTCTCATCATCCGGAACGAGGCTGCGCAGAAGCAGTGCAGCGGTGTCGTGCCATGTGAGTGTGTGTGTGTTGTTGTCAGCGATGTTGTTGCATGCCTTAGCGGCGTGGACCTTCCTGGTTTGTAGTTTGTATACTAGTCCCCAGGGGTCCTTGTTCCCCTCAGCCGACACAAACGAGTGCCAGCTGAGGAGTTTCGCCTTTCTAACGCTTGCGTGATATTTGTTTCTTGTTTGTCTGTATAGTGTTGTGAGCTGCTCTGGCTGTGTAGTGTTTCTGGATTGCTGGCACTGCCTCCTGAGCCTCCGCACCTTTTTCTTCATACCATCGAGCTCCGCAGTCCACCAGGGAACCGACTTAGCGAAGCGGGTTTTCCTGGGGATTGCCTCCTCGCAGGCTCGAGTTATCATGGTCTCGGTCTCCACGGCCTGCCGGTCGGCGTCACCGTCGCACAATGCAGTGGATTCCTGGGTATGCCGGGACTCAGAGGCGAGGACTCTTTCGAATTTCTCCCAGTTCGCTCTTTTCAGGTTGAACCTGTTCGATACGATACTGGGAGCCCAGGCTGTGGAATTTTTGATCGTCATAGTAATTAAATTGTGGTCGCTCACTGTCTGATTTTCGTGGATCCTCCATCGATGCATCCTGCTCGCCAGCGGACCGGCGGCCAGGGACACATCGATGTTGGACTTGCCTCTATTATTGTCGAATGTCGTTAGGCTGGAAGGCCTGTTGACAACGATTAGATTATGGTGGGAGATTAGCTCTTCCACCGCTTCTCCCCTGATGTCGGTGTCTGCATTGTGCCACAGTGTCGACTTGGCATTCACGTCCGCGAGAACGATGACACTCTTGCCCCGGAGACTGGACAGTATCAAGTCCAGGTGGTCGATGTAGCTGATGATGGGGTCCGAGCACTGGAAGTAGGCGCAGACGACATAGAAGCTTAGATCCCCTGCAGTAAGCTCCGCACAGACAAAGTGCGTGTTACACAGGTGCTCCAGCTTCAATGCCGTGATCGCCGGGTTACAGACGGCTAGGGCGCTTTTGACTTTATTTCTGGAAGCATTATTGGAAAACGGTTTGTTATCTATTATTAATTGCATGCTGATGCCCATGGTGTTCGGGTGTTTAGTGTTGTGGTGTATGTGCGGCTCCTGGATCGCTAAGACATCTAGTCTCTTATTCGAGACTATCAGTCTTAGCTCATCTATGGCCGTCTTACAGTTATTTGCATTGATCTGCGCTATTGTGAGATCGGCAATACGTGCCTTACCTTGTCGCTGAGTGTTGCCTCCGGTGGTTCCTGCGACATTGTACAATGTGGGCTTACTTACCATAATCGATCTTTGATTTTTGCACCTCCATTGCGTGGCAGTAGGCTGGGCAGTCGTTATTCCTCGAGGAGTGGTTGTGCGGCATCCTCATCCTCTTGCAGTTTACGCACGAGGGGCTCTTGTCCTTGTTCGGATAGTTCGCGTGGGTGTGTCCGTCCTCGGCGCAGTGACCGCATGACTCCATGGAGGCCTTGCAGTACTTGGCGATATGGCCGAACAACTGGCACCTGTAGCACCTGCTGACAGCGTTGTATTCCCTCAGGGTGCAAGAGTGCCAGCCGATGAAGACCCTCCCCGTTGCGATCAGTAGTTCTCTTGTTTCCGGGGCTGCCTCGATGACCCAGTTCGTGGCGTCTTTAGACCTGTCCCCGGTCTTGAACAGAACCTTTACCCTTTGTGCGAACTCCTCTTTGGATAAATGTTCCAGATTTTGCTTGTGAAGTGCGGCTAGTAGTTCCGCTTCACTGACTTCGTTGGGCACTGAGTATATGATGGTACGTGGCCTTTTCTTTGGTGGTAGGTCTGCTTTGAGGCCGGCTTCTGCTATTTTCTTGTTCCGAAGGATCTTCTCCAGGTCCTCCTTGGTTTCCGTCTCTATTAATATTCCATTGTCCTTAATTTTACGCACGTTTCTGATTTTAATATTGTCCTTGGTGGGGGCTATGTTGCGGATGATAACCTCCTTCGTGCTGTCGCTGCTGGAATTCTCTGTATTAATTGCGGGGTATATTGTGGCCACGTACCTTGTTTGTATTGTTCTTTTGACAGCGTTGGCGTTAGCGGGAGCGGAGCGGGCAATGGTTGCGTATGTAGTTCCCGGTTTGGATTTGCTGGCCTTCGGTAGGTTGTCGGTTCTGCTCAGGTTGTTTACCGTCTGGACAACGTTCTGCACCACGTTGCTGAGGCTCTCGATCTTTGCTTCAATCGCGCTGCTGCTCTTCACTTTTTCCCTCAGCGCTTTGTTTTCTTCATCGAGCTTCTCCGAGTAGGCGAACGCATCCTTGATTAAGCTTTTGAAGTGCTTAGCGTCCTCGGCGGGCAAACTATCTGCAAGTTCACTAATGAACGTTAGCAAGATCAGAATTGGGGAGGGTTCAGTGGAAGGGGCGCACTCGCGTGTGCTTTTGGCCTCTGTTTCCACATCTGAGTCAGCTTTCCTCTTCTTCATTTTCTTCCTCTGTATGGCCTCGCCAAGCTTCTTAGCAGCCCTGGTTTGGGCGACTTGCCAGTCGCCATCGACCTCCATGGTGGCTGCCCAGCCTGGCACCGTTCGTAGTTTTCGTCCTTAAACACACGTTAATGAGCCCCCCCCCCAAAATTTAATTAATTAATAATTTTGTTTAATTTATAATTAATTAATTATTTATTTATTTATTAATTGTTTATTATTAATTGTTTGCTTATTGTTTATTGTTGCTGGTCCGTTGTTTATTATTCACTCGCGAAACCTGTATATTGGTTTGAATCCGGCGCGCAAAGTAGTACTATGGCCCTCGAGCGGGAACTTAGTGTTGTTTCACTATCGCGAGTAACAATTGCAGCCAACTTTGATTAAAATTTTCGAGTTGGCAGCACTGACCCCGTTTGTATAGATAGGAAACTCTGTCCGCTCGCTAGAGCCCTCGGTGGCCAATCAGAGCGCGCGACACTCGGCTGGAGCGCCACCCCACGCCGGCGGTGACGTCTCGAAGCTCGAGGTGAGAGCACGTGTTTTTTCGATCTATTGACGCGATTTAAAATTTCCACAGTTTTTACACTACGCGCACAATTGATGGCTCATTTTAATCGTCTTCACTAATAACTAGTTTCCGCGTTTGCTGCTTGGATCTGCGATCAGTATTCCCGGAGGAATCCGGTCACAAAGATCGGCGTGCCGGAGCACGTGGCGATCGATGTAAATCTTCCGTTCATTATAACTTTGTTTTTTTCCAGCCGATTTCCACAATTTTTGGCTCTAACTGTTCCTTTTCGATGGCACTTCACTTCAATACACAATTTGTAATTCTTGCGACTGTTTTAACCACTAATTATCGAGAAAACACGGAGCACGGTATGGCGACGCGTGTGGCGGATTGATTGGTGTTAGGTTCTCTTATATTGATTCTCTGAGAACTGGGATCGATGGCGCGTCGGTAATAAGGAAACACGTGGTTTTAGCCTAACTTGTAACGTACTTTATTTCACGTTATGCGTACGTCTATACGCGTGGAAGGCTGGTATTAGACTGAGAGAGAATCTAGTGGTTTGCGTAGCAACGGCTAGTTACTAAGTTGTAGGTGGCGCTGTGTGCCGCTTGTACGGGCGTACGCCACAACCACTCTCCCCCGAGATATAAAACTATATACAATAACAAAATATATACAATAACAAAATATGGATTCGGTGACATAACAATAATGATTATACAGTAAATGTGACTTTTTTGGGTCCTTGATACGTTCGTAATTGTGAACTGGTTGATTTTTCTTGAATTTTTTCCAAGAATGCTGGTTTTAAACGTTCCGTGGTTAAATTAGTGTGTTTTCCTTTGTAATCCACCTTGAAAATTCGGTCTGTTACCCTTTCGATGATTGCAAAAGGTCCTTCGTATGGGGGTTCTAACGGTTTCCTGGTTGCGTCAACTCGTACGAAGACGTGTGTGCATTCAGCTAAAGATTTGTGAATGAAGCATCTTGGTTTGATATGGTGTGCTGTTGGCACAGGTCGGACTTTCCTAATATGTTCCCTGAATTTTTCTATGAAGATTTGTGGGTTGTTTTGTGTTTCTCCTTCTAGGAAGAATTCTCCTGGAAGACGTAGAGGTGTTCCGTACAGCATCTCTGCTGCTGTAGCTTTTATATCTTCTTTGAAACTTGTCCGGAGTCCTAGTAATACCGTGGGTAGAATTTTTACCCAGTCTGGATCAGTGTGGCATGCTATTGCCGTCTTTAGTGATCGGTGCCATCTTTCTATTAATCCATTTGCAGCTGGGTGGTATGATGTAGTTCTTGTTCTTGAACATCCAACCAGTTGCGTGAGGGCTTGGAATAATTGAGATTCGAATTGTGTACCCTGATCAGTAGTTATTGTCAAAGGTGATCCGAATCTGGATATCCAAGTTGTATATAGGGCGGTTGCTACTGTGTCCGCCGTGGCATCTTTGATTGGTGAAGCTTCTGGCCACCTAGTGAACCTATCGATCATCGTAAGGCAATAGGAATACCCTTGCGCCTTTGGGAGTGGCCCTATAATGTCTATGTGGACGTGATCAAAGCGTCCTTTTGGTATGTCTATTTTGTTTGGAACGTTCTTGGTATGCCGTTGTATTTTATTTTTTTGGCGAGTGATACACGTTCTGGTCAGTTCTTTGATTTGGGCATTCATTTTCGGCCATACGAAATTCTTCGCAATTGTCTTTTGTGTGGTCCTACCACTGGGGTGCGCTAGGCTGTGAGTCGCGTTGAAGATTTCCCTTCTTAGCGTCTCTGGTACGTATGGACGTATATTGTTTTCAGACATATCGCAATATATGTATTTGTCTGTGTTGTCCACTGAGATTTTGTGTAGCCTAAACGGAGAAGTGGTATCTTGTAGGATGATCTGGAGTTCCTCATCTATTGCTTGTTCTCTGATGAGTTCGTCTGTTGAAACAAGAATGGGCATTTCCACTTCTTCAATTCTTGAGAGCGCGTCTGCAACTTGGTTGTTGTGTCCTGCTATGTGCGTAATTTGGGTTGTAAATTGACCGATGTATTCCAAATGTCTCTGTTGTCTAGGTGAAGCTTTCTCCGAGTTTTGTATAAAAGCTTGAGTTAGAGGTTTGTGGTCAGTTTGTATCGTGAGGTCTCTTCCTTCTACCAGGTGTCCGAAAAACTTTAAACTTTTGTAGATTGCTAATAATTCCCTGTCGTAAACACTATACCGAAGTTGTGCTTTTTCTAGCTTCCTTGAGAAGAAGCCTAAAGGGTGCCAGTTGTTCTTATGGTGCTGTTCTAGTACAGCTCCGATTGCTTGATCTGATGCGTCAGCTGTTAATCGTAGTTGCGCATCTTCGCTTGGGAACTGCAATAGGGATGCTTTTGCTAACTGTTCTTTACTTTCTATGAACGCTGCTTCAGCTTCAGGTGTCCATTTGACTGGCCTCTTGTCTTTCTTCTTGGTACCCATCAGTAATGCGTTTAGTGGGATGTGCGTTTTTGCAGCTCCGGCAATGAATCTACGGTAAAAATTTAGAATTCCTAGATATCTTCTTAGCTCCATTATTGTACCTGGTTTTGGATATTCTTGGACGGTCTTGACGCGGGTGGGTAATGGTGCGATTCCCTTACTGCTGACTTCATAACCTAAATAGGTTACTGACTCCTGACCAAAAACGCATTTCTCAACGTTGATTGTTAATCCGTGTTGCTGTAGTCGTTCAAATATAATGCGTAGGTGTCTATCGTGTTCTTCCAATGTGTTTGATGCTACCAGAATGTCATCGATGTAGCAATGGCAGAATGACAAGCCCCTTAGCACTGTATCCATGAATCTTTGGAACGATTGTGCGGCATTGCACAATCCGAATGGCATCACCGTGAATTCGAACAGTCCGAACGGTGTGATGACTGCAGTTATACATCTGTCTTCGCGTGCCACTGGTATCTGGTGGTATGCTCGGGCGAGATCTAGTGTTGTATAAATCTTGGTGTTGGTGAGATGGTGCGCTATGTCGTGTATATGTGGTAGTGGATAACGGTCTGGTTGAGTCATGTTGCCCCGCCTTTTCAGTGCTGCGCCGAGTCCTAAGAAGGGAAGTTGGTCGCGACCTCGCTCTCTCCAGCTTAGTTGGGGCAATGCTGGAGAGCCCGAGAAAATGGGCGGCAGCCATCGCCTTCTGCGAACAGGTAATGTTGCAGAAGGCGGCTGCCGAGCGGGGTCGCCGTGAGCGGGGGGTGCGGCGTGTGCGCCCACGCCTAGAGCTCCCCCCCCCCCCGAGCAGCTGAGAATAGGCGGGCGGCGGGTGTACCAGATTATGCTGGTTTAATTGCCCGCCGCCCGCCAACCGAAGATGTCCTCCCTATACCGGGAGTGGGGCGACGAACATCGTCGCCCCCGACGGCCGCTGTGCCCAGGGCAGGGGCCCTGGGCACGCTCATTGAAAAGCGGCCGTCGTGACGTGGCGGTGCGGGGAGCGGTCCCCCGCACCGCCAAACCAAGATTATTCATGGGGGAGGATAAATCTCCCCCCGGGACGCGGCCGGCCACCGCCATTCCATCCTGGTGGCCGGCCAGGCGAGGGGGAGCCGCGGTTGTGTTCGTTAAGAGTTCCCGTGGCTCCCCCAGTAATCGCCAGCGCCCTAGGCCGCCGTGGGGGTTTTATCGGGTCAAACCTCGCACTACCCCCGTCCCGCCCCCCGGGCGGGGCGGGGGTGTCTGGCCAGCAGATTTCCCCCACGATAAAAAAAAAAGGAACACCAGGAACGATCGTTCCATACACTTAAGGAAGCACTTATTTCAAAACCCATATTGCAATACCCAAATTTCAATGAACCTTTTAATTTAAAAACCGACGCATCAAAATTTGCCATTGCAGGGATACTTAGTCAAGGACCTGTTGGAAAGGACTTGCCTATTGCATACACCTCTCGCTTATTAAATTTTACAGAACAAAAATACTCTACCATAGAAAAAGAATGCTTAGCTATTGTGTATTGTACTTCATATTTTCGACCGTATTTGTATGGACAAAAATTTAGAATTATCACAGATCATAAACCTTTAATATGGCTACACTCGATTAAAGATCCTATATCCAGATCGTGGAAATGGAAGTTGAAATTAGCGGAATATGAGTACGAGATAGAATATAAAGGGGCAAAGCCAACGCTAAAGCAGATGCTCTATCTAGAAATCCACCAAAAATGTGCTTACCTATACAACCGACGATTGTAGAAAATAAAAAGGGAACTATACCATCGACAACAGCAGAAGACTCTTGGATCCGAGACGTAATTAGGAAAAAGAAGACGACTACATCGACCTAGAGACAACGAAGGATAGATATTCAAGATACAACCCGTGATTAGGAAAAAGGATAGCATCTTCTGTCTCGTCAAAGATCTCGCCTATATTCGATCCAGTACGAAAAAGGATAAGGATGGAAGAAACGTCCTTGCTCAAAGAGAAGATAATCTCATCCCCATAATCGCATCCCAACTCCCGAAGCTCAAGAAGCACCGCCACAACCTGAAATCCCTGTCGGACAATTATCGACGAACGATATAATAAATTCTAGACCTAAAAATTATGATGAAATGTTAAATAGAAAACAACGACAAAATTCAAATTTGCAAATTAAAGAAGTTTATGAACCATTAGATTTAATTTATCTTATGAAAGAATCTAAAACAGGAAAATTTTGTAACCAACATAGTGGTCCACACAAAGTTGTAGAAATCTTGCCGAATAGAAATACTAATTGGAGGTAATCTACGTACAGTACACACTAACAAATTGAAAATTGCACAAGTAACATCTAAATTTAATTAACAAATAACGGCACAATTAACAACAATGCCGCATATATATTACGTATCAACGAATGTTCATTAGACTTTAAAATTCCAGTACCAAGTCAAGGTAAATTCTCAGAAATTTCTTGGAACTCAACGAACCAATGGATGATGTCATTCTACCAAATCACGACGAAACTCGTTGAAGCCTACCACAATCAAAGCCGTTATCTGTATCCGACGGAAGACAACTCGACAACTTCCGCGATGGTAGCAGATAGTTCCTGAGTGTCATGGAAACATCAGGACCACATTTCGAAACGTACGTAGTAGAAAAGAGCATCCTATATAGCAGCGATAAAAATAGCATCTAAAGAATACAATATAATACAGAAGTAAAATTCGGTCCAGGATTCGCATTAACTTGATTAATTATATCAAAAATAACTTATTATTTCTGATTATAGAGAAATAAGATTTTTGAATATCCTAACTATTTAAATTACTGTTCTAAATATAATGTTTTAATGATCTATGAGGTTCACAAAATTTGAAAATGTCAAAATTACTTTAAAAGATATTGTCATTCCGAAACTAGCCTCGAACACATTTCCGAAACTCGATCAAGCCAAAATTATGCAAATAACTTAATTTCACATAAAAACAATGTTAGCGCATAGGATTTTTTGAAATTGGAATGTTACGACCCAAAATATTGCGAGAAATGTATTGCACTGTTATATAAACAATATAAACATTCACCATTTGTCTTTTTTAAAAACGTTTACAAAACCTCCAGTACGAATGAAAAATTTCTTTCCTGACCGAGTCTTCTCCGTACTTCAACCTAAACCAACACAGTGTCTCACAATCAGTGGTAGTACCAAATTTCTGATTCGAAATACACAGCGTTCATACTCAAGCACATACAACATGATACCATTTCACAAGAGTAACTGTGATAAATACTGTCCAATATAAATCATAGACCTGTTTAAACCAATAACACTACTATGAAAAACCTCAGAAATAAGATTATTAATTGCATTAACCCTGCAATACTATAAATGCTTGAGTTTGCTTGAGAAGATTCGACGCACCTACTTTTTAACTTTGCAGCTTACTTAATAGACAACAACAAGGTTTTGTCCTCGCAAAAGTTGCTACAACTAGACAATCTGCGTTATCAGTTTCATCGAATGAATGGTCCAAATTGATCATTTTCAACATGGATTTTTATAAATCTAGAGTGATTTTGATTCAATCGTGTTAAAATAGGAAGTACATAGTAAATTGACCAACGTACTTAAGAAAGCAATACCTCTAGTGGCAGTAGGATTTGAATTTAGAAATAAGTAGCAAGGCAATCAATCATCTGAAGCTGTATTGCTTATTGTCCTAATATGGTTGCAAGTTTTTAATTAATGGAAGGCGACAGCAAATAATGACGAGTAAAGAAAAATTACCGATACGATTTCAATGACTCTTGGTACCATTACTGCAGAATTTGATTCGTAGATAATATGCGGCTTCACTGAAACACTTTTTTTTTAACGTGGGGGAATATCTGCTGACCAAACACCCCCGCCCCGCCCGAGGGAGCGGAGCGGGTGTAGTGCAAGGTTTGACCCGCTAAAGTCCCTACGGCGACCTAGGGACACTGTGCCTGTCGCTGGCGGATTACGGGGGAGCCACGGGAACTCTTGTAGAACACTACTAGGGCTCCCCCTCGCCTGGCCGGCCACCAGGATGGAAAAGCGGTGGCCGGCCGCGTCCCGGGGGGAGATGAATCCTCCCCCCTTGAATCTTCTTGATTCAGCGGTGCGAGGGGCCGCACCCCGCACCGCCGCGTCACGGCTGTAACGATGATCCTTCCTCCCCCACTCTTAATCTCTAAAAGAGATAAGACACAGGTATTGTAACGATGACCCTTCCTCCCCCACTCTTAAAGAGATACGACACAGGTATAAATAGGCCATTAATTATGCGTGCGGGCAGTGACGTTCTTATAATCGGCCCGGAACATCGAACACAGTGTAAAAGTTCCCACTCTAAATGTATCAATTTTATAAAACTGATGTAAAATAAACATACGCTGAAAAGCCATAGCTTTCCAGCTCCTTTTAAAAAGCGAAGTCATTCAAACCCTGCGTAACAATTTGGTGATCCTGCCAGGATCCGTCTGCTGCGATCAATCTACGGAGATCAACGGCACGGATCTTTGTGTGAAGAACAGGAGAGCGAAACACAAAACAGGCAAAAGGACCACTACGCAGCAGCAGGACACCCCCTGCCGAATCAGGAATCACCTAAAGCAAGGTAAAAACCCTGGACTCATTATTTAAACGCTATCGCGAACTGCGGAGTTCCATACTATCTTCCACGAGCTCGAATACCGAAACCGATTACTATTCGAATACCAGAGTACATCTGCTCTATACTACACCACCGAAAATGTCACGAGCCACATCGCCAATAGAGGCTGAGACTCCCAGCCTGCAGAGTGAGATGAAAGCTATACGCGAAATGATTACGAAACTCGCGATTTACACTAAAGAAGAGAACCGCAAACGCCAAGAAGAAATAGACGACCTGGGAAGAAGAACCCTTGGGTTGGTAACAGAGGACGAAGGCCCTGTCCAACAGCCACGCCCGACACACCAGCAACCAGCCAGTGACGTCACATCGGACGAGGAACAGGCAGGTAACAGAGGGATAGATAACGCGTCGCTTCAACGTCCCCCACCAGGTGAGTCGACATACCAAGACAATGAGTTGATGAGCCCACATCCGAATCAATACGAACAGTTAGAGGAATAAGAGGCACCGGTGATATGGGAGTCGAGGACCTTATCTGCCAGGTAAGAAGAGCCCGCTCAAGAGCAAATCGACCATGCATACTGCTTGACCTAATCTTGGCCGAGAAAATCAAAGACAACGCCTGGGACGCCATTCGATTTGAAACTATCGAAACATACGATGACCTGTATGCCGCGTTACGACGCAACATTACAGGAGCCGCCTCAACCGAAATCTGTAAAACACGGCTCAGACAAATCCGCCAAAGAGATGCAGAATCGGTCAATTCATACTCCCAGAGGTATAATGGAAAGTGGAATGAACTTCGCTATGCCATCGAAGCGGAGCACAGACTACCCACTAAACGCAGGATTGTGTTGCAAATCGAGGAAGAAGCTGCTGTGCGAACCTACATCAATGAATTGCGCGAAGAATTCGCCAACCGCGTGGAAGACGCGATGCCGCGTAATATCGAGGAGGCACGTACAAAGGCGCTCACAATCAAGCTCCGCAACCGCGAGAGAAAGCAGAATCAACAACGAGACCTTGCAACTAAACAACCGACACCTAATAGGGACCCACCGACACCTCGTCCACCAGTCCGACCACGATCATCCGAGTCAATGCGAGGTCAACGAACCGCAACGCAATGCACACATTGCAGACGATACGGACATACTGAGGCCGACTGTTTCCGTAAACATCAGAATTTTCGGCTACGGAAGACCGCCACCGAGCAATCGAGCAACCAAAACGGAAACAGTCGAAGAAGAGTCGGTCAACGAAAACCAGGAGTCAATCGATCCGGAACAACACTTCGGAGCATATGGTTTCGGGTCAACGGCCAAACTCGACGAATGTTAGTCGACATCGGCGCAGATATCAACCTAATGAAAGAAAACGCCGCCCAAGCTTATCATCGGTACGCCGAGGTAAAGAAATTCACAATGGGTAACAGCACCTACACCTGCAGGAAGGTATTGGAATTGACCATATTTGGTAAGACCTCCAAATTTCACGTCATTACTAAAGAATGCCCATTGGTGGAAGACGGGATAGTCGGACTACCATTCCTCGACCAGTACAACTGGAAACTAACCAAGGAAAACCTTCAGCTGGACAATAAATCCCCGAAGTTGCACACCGAGAACGCCAAGATCCCGGCACACACGAGCGTTAAGGTTTGCTTTACGACGAATATCAAGAACGGCATCGTGCTATGCGAAAATTTAATTACTGGAGACCTCTCGCTTCACGAAGCAAATAACGGACAAATCTCCACATACGTGACAAATGCCAGTGACTCCGAAAGAGAGATCACCGACGACACGTTTCGAGTTACGAAGATAGACGTAAAAGAAGACCACCAGAAGAATAACGACACCAGCATAGCCGGACGAGTGAAGCTCCTACGAGACAATACACGGTTACAACACATAGAAGCCGACCTAAGATACAGCATCTGGAAGATATTGGCCTCCTATTCCGATGTATTTCACCTCCCTGGAGATGAACTCCCACAGACGAGACTAACGGAGCACCGCATAGTGTTGACGGACGAGACCGATCAACATTAAGAGCTACCGACCACCGGAAGCCCACAAGCACGAGATCAGGAAGCAGGTGAGCGAAATGATGAACAAAAGAATCATCGCGAATTCGGAGTCGCCATACAACTCTCCGCTCTGGGTCGTACCAAAGAAGATCGAAGCAACAGGAAAACAAAAGTGGAGAATCGTCATAGACTTCCGTCGATTAAACGAACGAACAGCACAAGACGCCTATCCGCTGCCCGTCATCGAAGATATTCTTGATCATCTGGGAAACGCGAAATTCTTTAGTGCATTTGATTTATCCGCCGGATTTCATCAAATCCCAATGCACGAAGAAAGCAAAAAATACACGGCTTTCTCAACGCCCGAGAGGCACTTCGAATACAACCGCATGCCCTTTGGACTGAAGAACGCGCCCGCCACGTTCCAGAGGATGATGGACCAAGCCTTACGAGGTTTAATTGGCAAGACGTGCTTCGTGTATCTCGACGACATAGCGGTGTACGGATCTACGATCCAAAACACAAGGAAAATCTGGTAATACTACTGGAGCGCTTGCGAGCTACCGGTTTAAAGTTACAGCCAGATAAATGCGAACTCTTGCGACCCGAATTGGAATACCTCGGACACACCATAACCAAAGATGGTGTCAAACCGAATGAAGTCAAGATAGAAGCTGTCAGGAACTACAAACAGCCCAGTACACCAAAGGAAGTAAAGAGTTTCCTCGGTTTAGCTGGATATTATCGTAAGTTTATTAAAGATTTCTCCAAAATAGCCAAACCACTCACAGATCTGACGAAGCAGGACAAACAGTGGGAATGGACAGAAGAATGCCAACACGCATTTGACACACTAAAGCAACACCTCACGAAGAGCCCGGTATTACGATACCCGAATTTCTCGAAGCAATTCACTTTGACAACCGATGCATCCAACTATGGTATCGGAGCAGTCCTCTCACAGGAAGGACACCCGTGCTGCTACGTCTCGAAAACGCTGAACCCTGCCGAGATTAACTACTCGACAACAGAAAAGGAAATGCTCGTCGTCGTATGGGCGATACGTCGCCTCAGACAGTACCTGCTAGGAAGAAAATTTAAAATTCAAACCGACCACAAGGCACTGGTCTGGCTGATGAGCGTCAAGGGCCCATCATCAAGATTGCTGAAATGGAGACTGCTACTCGAGAGCCACGACTACGAGATTGACTACAAAAAGGGCAAAGAAAACCAAGCCGCCGACGCCCTGTCCAGGGTGAACATGACCAATAAAGAACTGGACGAACTCATACAACAACAGAGTTCAACCCCATGGGGACGGTTCGTCGCTTGGGAGGCAATCGAGACGCCTTCAATAGCCAGCTACGTGGCCACTGACAAGCAAGACGTGATTCTCACCCCACGAGAAACGTTCAACGAGGAAGCGTGGATTAAATTACCTTCACGAAGCCTCATTTTGGAAACAGCGGAGAAACAAAATCTATATCACCATCTCCGAACAGTTCACGCCGCGAGAGCAAGACCGCCTGTTTGCGATGCTGCAATTCACGGCTGAAGAAAAGAAGAAAACCGCTGTCCCAACCAAGCGAAACACAAGGCTCACATCAGAAGAAAAGCAACTGATCATCTCAGAAAATCATGGTACGCCGACAAGTGGACACTTTGGGGAAACAAGGACACTTCGAAGAATCAAAATGAACTACGATTGGAGAGGAATGGACGAGGACGTAAAGCGATACATTACGACCTGCGACGTGTGTCAACGCAACAAAACACAACGTACGCCGTTCGCACATCCCGCCATTATTACAGATACACCACTACAACCTAATGACAAAATCGCTATGGATATATTCGGACCACTGCCAGTCACACAGAGAAACAACCGACATATCGTCAGCATCCAGGATCAGCTCACGAAATACCTCATACTCGTTCCCCTCACTGCGACCAGAGCAGAAGACGTGGTCAACAGGTTACTCGAAAACTATGTATACACATTTTCAACACCAAAAGCTATACTCACCGATCAAGGTGCAAACTTTATCGGCCAGGTAATGCAAGAGTTTGAGGAAAATCTCGGGATACAACATATCCAGACAACCTCTTGGCACCCACAAAGCAACGGATCGCTTGAACGAGCTCATGCAGTGATTCAAGATCTCCTAAAAACAGCCACAGCGGAGCACACAGAACTCGAATGAGACGAAGTTATAAAGCCCATCACACTCGCCTACAACACTAGTGTCCACGAATCTACCGGACGGACACCTTTCGAACTGACGTTTGGACGAACGGCTAACGTACCATCAGCAGTTAGCTCCACTCCAGGCACAACCTATGAAATCTTGGTAACCAAATGGAGGAAACGACACGACCAGTTGATTCAGGCCGCTAGAGAAAGATTAGAGGAGAGCAAGAGATGCAGTAAAGAACGTCATGATTCTAAGCGTGTACGTACACACCTGGTATACCGCCAGGGAGATCAAGTGTTGATCAAAGGCCATATGGCAAGAACAATAACGTCACCTTGGAAGTCAATGAACGATTACAGAAGGCACATACGGATAACATACGGCCTTACTTTTCTGTTTCAGATGCTACTAGCTCTGATTCAATTGACTAGCCTCTCCCTGGTAGAAGCCGAGATTCGTATCGAGTCACTGAACGACTCGACGATTTACGTAGAACTGCTGGGGCCGGCTAGAATATACCACGAGACATGGAATATCATCACGATATTTGACACCAACGAACTCAGAAAGGACTACGAGAAGGTAGAAGGCCAGCTATCATCACTAAGAACCAGATGCGGAAACTGTAAAGAGATGAGAGAACTCAATCAATTGAGGTAGATAGGCGAGCGCGTCCCTGGGGCTCTCCTGCCGCACTTCACCTCGTGGCGGGAGAGGCGGTTTGGCAGGCTCTCCTACCGTCCCCCCCGTGTCCGCTACCTTGTCGTGGTGGGGGGGCTTCGTGCCCTAATGATCCTCAAGGCTGTGCCGGCGGGGATTTTATTCCCTGGCAGGTTCTACCTAGCCGGAGTGGCTTGAGGTGAGGGGCCAACTAAATTCGGACATATACCGTAAACCTGTGGTCATGTTTGGCGGTGGCGGTCTGTGGCCACCCAGGGTTGAGAGGCGACCCCCGAACTAGTCCTCGCGAAGGTTGTTGCTACTACCGAGTCGATGGGTGCGTCGACGATGAAGGCATTTTAGACCGTCAGTGCGTCGTACATGTAGTACTTCGCATAATGGCGAGGCCCGAGATTAAGCATGCGGGCTGTGGCGTGTTCATGTACAGCATTGAATATGCTGTACTACTCCCTAGCGGGGGACTGTTGTCACTTGTGGCTGCAGTCCCCCGCGTTACGTTATGCGGTTTTTCTGGTCTAACTGGAATGCCGCATTTTCGTTGTCTGAACACGCCACGAAGCAACACGCCGTCGGATTGAATGTGGCTGCTGAGTCGATAGGTGCATCGGCGATGAAGGCACTTGAGAGACCGTCAGTGCGTTGTACATGTAGTGCTTCGCATAATGACGAGGCCCGTGATTAAGCAAGCGGGCTGTGGCGTGTTCTTGTGCAGTATTGAACATGCTGTACTACTCCCATCCGGGGGACTGTTGTCACTTGTGGCTTCAGTCCCCCGCGTTACGTTATGCGGTTTTTCTGGTCTGACTGGAATGCCGCATTTTCGTTATCTGAACACGCCACAAAGCAACACGCCGACGGAGTGAATGCTGCCGAGTTGACGGATGCATCAGATGCATCGGCGATGAGGGTATTTTGAGACCGCCAGTGCGTTGTACATGTAGTACTTCGCATAATGGCGAGGCCCTTGAACTAAGCATACGGGCTGTGGCGTGTTCATGTACAGCATTGAATATGCTGTACTACTCCCTACCGGGGGACTGTTGTCACTTGTGGATGCAGTCCCCCGCGTCACGTTATGCGGTTTTTCTGGTCTGACCGGAATGCCGCATTTTCGTTGTCTGAGCGCGCCACGTAGCAGCATGCCGCTGGATCTAGAAATCGGGATGCAACCAATCACCTGGGCAACCCAGGCCCCAAGGGGCAAACGTGCCCTAGCCACACTTGAGCCTCCACGAAATAAGGTACCGCTGGATAGCTCGTATTCTCAAAACGCAGCGAACCGAACGAAGTGTGGTGGAGAGGAAGAGGCAGCCTCTCCGACTGCTGTCTCCCGCGTGTTTGCCGTGCGTGGCGACCCTTGTCGTCGGAAAAGAGGATCCTGGGATCTGAGAGGGCCCTCTCCTGCGGGTGAGACGTCCCCAACACGTACCTTTGGCCTCTGCTTCGGCTAGATGGGAGGCTGGACGAGAAAAGCAGCCCTGGTCCAGTCAATCGGCTTGGAACGACCATACGCTTCGGCGAGTGGGTTCTGACGGGTGAGGACGCGGGCTGGGTTGAGTAATCGGCCCAGTCAGCAGACTATGTCCGGTGCGTAGCCCTAACCCAGCCTGATGGCGGGTTCCAAAATGTGTGGGTCGGTGGTGGCCGGGGAGCGTACCGGATGAAAGAAAGATTCACACTATGGGATCTAAATTGAAAACACAAATTGAACGACCTAAGTCGGTGGGTCCAGCTCCTACTCGGAGTGAAGCCGTCGCCACAGACGCGGAAGCTACAGCAGCAGCTGTTAGCCCTCCTGCGTCTGCGAAAAAGACAAGGTCCGGGAAGGTGTTAAACATCGCCAATCCTCGTGTGACCTTGGAGAGATGCGTGACACCCACGCGAGCGGTCTCGGTGAAAACTGAGGCCACGGAAGAAGGCGCGCCGGACACCGGTAACGTGGGGACAGCGCCCAAGTCGGGGGACTCCCCCAGCCGCAAGGCTAGGAAGGGGAAACTGGCGGTTGGAAAACCGTCACCAAAAAGTCGAAGCGTGCCAAGCCAGTCGCACCTACTGGCAAGGCCGCAGCAAACCAGGCCAGGAAATCGAAGGGGATGGTTTCCGGGCACAAGGTACGGCCTCTCGATCTCGTGAGAGACGAAGCCTTCAGGCGAGTATCGGAGATACGGACCTTTTGCTTTCGACCTGAGTCGAAAGTCAACAAGGAGTCCGGGTTGAAGATACTAGCAGAAGTCGGAGCACTCAACGAGTTGGTCCAGGAGCTGATTCAACGAAACAGCTTCGTCGAAGGGCAACTCGCCGCGGTCAGGGCGGACCTAAAAGCGCGTCCTGCCGTAATGAGTGCGGCGCGACCTGGGCCGTCCAAGGGAACCCTCCCGAAGACGGTCTCCAATGCCGCGCAGTTGACCTACGCCCAAGTGGCAAAGGTCAACCAGTCAGCGACTCCGGAGGCGAGAAGACCACCGACACAATACGTGGTGCGTATCTTCCCGCCAAAGGATAAAGGACAGAACAGCGATGCTACTAAGAGAGCTGTTCTGTCGATCGTAAAACCTGCGAAGGAGGCGATCCGAGTCAGATCGGTTCGACGCATCCACTCCGGTGGCATCGTCGTCGAAACCGATCGCAAGGAGGACCTAAAAGCCTTCGTAGGGAATAAGAAGCTGGCGAGTGCGGGACTGTCCGTCTCCTTGCCTAGCAAACGGGACCCCGAGGTCCTGATTTATGATATCCCGAAAGGGATGGGCAAGGAGGAAATTGCCTCCAGTCTTTGGAGGCAAAACCTCTCTGAGGCGTCCCAGAAGGATGTGCCTTCGGGTGTTCGGGTCAGTCGCATGGCTGGCAAGACCCCGGAGACAGCCAACTGGGTAGTGGCCCTCAGTCCGCAGATTCGTCGGCGGCTGGCGCAGAGAGGGGACCGGGTGTACCTTGGGTGGAGTTCCTGCCGTGTGCGGGACTTCATACAGGTCACCCGTTGCTATAAGTGCCAGCGCTTCGGGCACACCGCGAAGCGCTGTAAATTCAAAGAGGATGTCTGCGGACATTGTGCCGAAAAAGGGCACGGATATGCGCTCTGCAGCAGGAAGAGCAAGCCTCCGGTTTGTTCCAACTGCAAAGACAGAGGGCGGCCACACGACCATAAGTCGCGAGACCCGGCCTGCGCCTCCTATCAGGAAGCGCTGGTTTTGGAGATGTCTCGTATAAGACATGAATAATTTGAATCTCGAATGGATAGTACAAACGACCGGCGACGCTCGAGAGTCATACGGGTCATGCAGCATAACATGCAGCGGGCCCGAAACGTGACCGACGAAGTCCGGACTGAGATGCATAGGCGAGGGGTAGATGTGTTGCTTGCACAAGAGCCATATAGCTGGCGGAGTACTGTGCCCGGGCTAGGCTTGAGAACGAGGCTGATCACGGCAGGCGATCCGGTGATGACTGCAATAGCGGTCAGAAACCCGGATCTAACCGTGGTCAAAGTCTCTAACTTGTGCGACACGCATTTGTCCTGTGTCAGCATCTCGGGTTCGTTTGGGAGCTTCTTCCTGATCAGCCAGTACTTTCAATGCTCCGATGACGTTGAATCAGGTCTGGCGCGGTTGGAGAGAGCTCTTTCCGCACTTAAGCATAACCGAGTCATTATCTCTGCCGATGTTAACGCAAAATCAGCCCAGTGGGGCAGCGCGGAGACGGACGTGAGAGGCCGTAAACTCGAAGAGTTTATCGTGAGCCATGGCTTGGTTGTCTTGAACGAGGCGGGAAACGCTCCGACGTTTTCCAGCCCTAGTGGACAGTCATACATCGACGTCACACTATCGACACCTGATATTTGCGACAAGGTGCGAGGTTGGAAGGTCCGCGAGGACCTGACGACCAGCGACCACCGAGTCATAGAGTTTTCTTTGAGTTTTTGCGCCGAGGACGGTGCTGCCGAAATTAGTAGCAACAGCAGCACCAACCGGAACGGATTATTACCAAGGTTCCGACTCCAAAGCGCAAAATGGCCCGAGTTCGACAAGGCGCTGCAGGAAAGTAAGAGGAGTATATCCCCCAAGCCATTGAACAATAAGGGGGAAGTCGAACATCTAGCACAGGAGATCGAAAGAATGATCGTCCAAGCGTGCGACTCCTCGATGCCAACCAAGCAGTGGCATTCAAAATCCGTCCCATGGTGGACGGCCGACCTGACGAGGCAAAAGAGGCGAGTCTATAAACTTAGACGAGCCTCGCAGAACGCAGCATGTTCAGAGGAGCAGAGGGCGGCCAAGAGGACCGAGTATCTCAAACAGAGAAAGGCCTACAAAGCCGCCATCAAAGCTGCTCGGTCGTACAGCTGGCGTGCATTCGTGACCGAGCAGGGAAACAAGGAACCCTGGGGCCTCATTTATAAGATCACGAGGCAGAAGATGACAGCCAGCACGGTCATCTCAAATATAAATCTTAACACTGCCCAGGGTTACACCACAGACTGGGACTCCACCGCTTCCGCGCTGCTGGAGGGGTTAATTCCGGACGATAGCCCCGCGAATGACTCCCCGGATCATGCGCGAGTCAGGAGGGAAGCTGCCATCGAGCCGGAGAGTGAGGACGCCAGTCCCTTCACCCTCTCGGAGCTCAGATCGGCGGTGAACCGACTGAAGAGCGGCAAGTGTCCAGGCCTAGATCGGATCGAGCCGGAGATTCTAAAACGTTCGTTTAATACGATCTCACGCGAGCTCCTCCGACTCTACAACGGATGCCTGGCACACGGAGTCTTTCCCGTGGAATGGAAAGTCGGGTCCATCATTACCATCCTTAAAGGACCCGAGAAACCTGAAACGGAGATAAAGTCCTACAGACCAATATGCTTGCTTTCGGTCGTAGGCAAAGTCTTGGAGAAGCTAATCGCTACGCGATTAGCTAGTTCGTTTTTGCACCCCGACTACGCCTCCGATCGGCAATACGGATTCAGGCCGCATCGATCCACGACTGATGCCGTGGTAAAGATGAGGGAGCTTGCGTCCGGTCGAGAGGAAAATTACGTCGTGGGTCTGCTCTTCGACATTGCTGCGGCCTTTGATAATGTCTGGTGGCCAAGCATACTCAACGCGTTGAGGAAGCGAGGCTGCCCAAAAAACCTATTTAGATTGGTGGTCGACTACTTCGACGGCCGCGTGGTGACTATGGTGTCTGATCGCGGTGCAGTGCGGAAGAAAGTCACTAAGGGCTGCCCACAGGGATCAATTCTTGGTCCGAGCTGTTGGAACATAGTCTTCGACGAGGTTCTACAGCTCTTATCGAACGCCGGGCTCGCTTGCGAGCCCATCGCCTATGCGGACGACCTTCTTGTCTTGATCTTCGCGAACAGCAGGAAGGGTCTAGAAAGCAATGGCCAATTGGTTGTGGACACCATTTCTCGCTGGTGCGACCAGCAGAAATTGTCGCTGTCTGCGACCAAGACCGAGATGATATTCTTGAAGGGCTCTCTCGACAGAGAGAGGCCACCTGTGATAAAAGTAGGAGGTCGGAATATTGCCGTCAAGGAATTTGTGCGTTACCTTGGCGTGCATTTTGACTCTGGACTGGGTATCCATTCCCACGTCGAGTATTTGAATGCTAAGTCCTTGCGAACGTTTAATGCGCTAGCAAGGATTGCTAAGTCGAACTGGGGATTGGGATATCGGACGATGCGTACTTTGTACCGCGGCTTGTTTGTCCCAATCGTCACGTATGCTGCCGCGGGCTGGGCAGACCGCCTTACCTCTGGGACGAGTAAAGTGCTCACCAGGGCGCAGAGGCATGTTCTGCTTGGCTGCGTCAAAGCCTACAGGACAGTCTCCACTGATGCGATCCCCGTGATCGCCGGGGAGATACCTGTGGACTTGGCGATAGCGGAGTTCAGTTGCGTGTACAAAGCCAGGAAGAAACTCGGGTTCCAACATGGAACCTATCAAGTGAGTCAGGCCGAATTGGCTGACGAAGTCGTCACCGAAGCCCAAGTTCGCAGAAGGCTGAGGGAGGCGACTTTAGAGATGTGGCAGCAGAGATGGTCGTCCTCGACGAAGGGTAGGGAAACCTTCCAATACTTCGGCGAGGTATCAGACCGACTCTCAGCGAGCTGGATCAGAGTCGACCATGATGTAGCGCAGTTCTTGAGCGGACACGGAGACTTCCGTGCGAAGCTCAAGACGTTCGCCCTGGTCGACGACGAGTTGTTCGAATGTGGGGAGGAGGAAACTCCAAACCACGTCCTCTACGATTGTCAGCGTTACGTAGAGGACAGGGAACACCTACGCCAGGCGGCGATTCGAGAAGGATTTCAGTGGCCAATCGACAAAGCCAGCCTGGTGTCAGAGCAGCTGTTTAAGGAGTTCCGAAAATTTGCACGATCCGTAAGTAAGACTAAGAAACGAACATAGAACGAAACTGCATACGGAGCGTGGACTCGTCCAGCTCCGTCGATGTACGGCATGCTGGGCGAACCCCTCGGGGTTCGTCCCCTCGGGCCAGGCTGAAGCCCCTCTTGCGGAGATAAAAGACTTTAACACTACTCCGTAAGAGTGCCTGGATTGGGTTGGACTCGAGGTGGCAGTGGGAGTAGCACGCTGTCTTCCCCTGATACGATAGTGAACGAAGGTAGAGCCCGAACATCAGGCACAAGTCGCAAGAGCGGCCGGTATGGTCCACCAAGGACTTAGGTACGGCCCGTCTCTCAGAGACCACAGTTTAGACGGCAACACTAACTGTGGTCATGTTTTACAGGAACGGGGGTCTTGCCTTAACCGGCCGGACCGCGAGGATGACAACCTCTCTAAAAAATCCCTAGCCCCAAGCAGTGTTGCGCGGTGAAGAGGGCGTAGCTGGAGTAAGCGCCAGCTATGGTTGGTGGGTGCACCAATCGTTAGCGGACAACCCCGGGGTACCTGGCGACCCCCCGGGCGTATTAGCCTTCCACGGGTATGGCGGCTCTACCCGGGGTGACCTCCTTTCCGACCACACTCGTGGGATGAACTATGGATTCTTCTTTTTCAAAACAACCGGGGAGGGGGGTAACGAGCGAGAGGGAGAGGCGTGCGAGCCAATCGTGCGCCTAGAACGATATGTAGAGCCGGTGTCGCGGAGGCTTTCTGCCACACGCGGCACAAAGAGGCCTGCGGAGGGCCTTGGCGACTGCGACGGGGGGGAGGAGTCGGACTTCTCCGTCTCCTCCCACCACTCGTCGCAGAGCGTCCCGGGCACCTCCAGGAGGAAACGGGGCCGGCCACCGACGACCGGGGAATACGTTGGCCTCCAAGAGGCCAAACGCAGACAGGCTGAGGCTGATAGAAGCCTCATAGCGGGCATTTTCGACCCGGCTGCCCCGGGGCCGAGGCCTGCGAGATCCAGCGACCCGCTGCCGGATGAGGTTGAGGTCGCTGCGGATTTCCGAGGCCGCCCGACGCGTGACGTTGCGGCAGCAGTAATGGAGTGCCTTGGCGATGTGGCCAGAATCTCCAGTGCTGCGACGGGACTGAAGGCCAGTGCGGTGCGGTCCCTCCGGGCGGCGGCCCTGAGCAGCCGGGTGGGCGTTGCGGAGCTGGCAGTTCGGTCGGCTCCCAGCGCCACCCGGCTGTTGGAAGCCGAGAATGCCCAATTAAGGGAGCAGTTGGCGGAGTTGCGGGCTGAAGTCGCCCGACTCCGTCAAGCGGTGGAGGCGGGGCCGGCTGTTGCCGGGATGGCTCCGCCGCTGCCCCCTTGTGGGGGCAAGGGATTGCTGCCGGATATCGGCGCTCGGGGGCCCCAGTCCCCTAGGCGAGGAGGGTCCTCGCCCCCACCCGCGGCTGTGCCAGCAGATTTGCTGGCACAGATCGGCTCCCTTATCGATGCCAAATTGGCATCGTTCAGAAGGGAGCTGGTCCCGCGGGTGCGAGGCCCACGATCGGCGGCACCCGTGCCGTCCGCCCCACCCCTGCCGATGGACAGGAGGGGGGGAAAGAAAAAGGGTGGCAGTGGGGGAGGGACTGTGGTCGCTAAGGCGAAACAAATGCAGCCCGCCCCTACTGTTGCGCCGCCCTCCACCACACCTCCAACTGAGGTGTGGTCAAAGGTAGTTGGCCGGAAGGCCAAAAGGGCGGCTGCCGCAGATAAACCTGCGGCAGCTGCCAAGGCTGCTTTGACCCAGAAGGCGGCGAGGCGGGTGGCACCGGCTGCTCCCAAAAGGGCTCCCCTGCCGCCGCGTCCGCCCCGCACGGCTGCCGTTACTCTAACGGTACCGGCCGGCGGGGCGATGAGTTACGCCGAGGCGATGGCCACTGCCAGGTCCAAAATAGACCTGGCAGAAATTGGCACCGCCTCGCTGAAGCCGTGGAGAGCGGTGACGGGGGCAATAATTTTAGAGGTCCCCGGAGCTGATGGAGCAGCCAAGGCCACTGCCCTGGCCTCTAAGATGGCTGATGCGCTGGCAGGGACCGGCGTGAAGGTCGCGCGCCCAATCAAAAAGGCCGACCTTAGGGTGCGCGGCCTGGTCGACTCGACCACGCCGGTGGAGGTCGCTGCAGCTGTCGCCCGTGTGGGAGGGTGCGACCGGGGGGATGTGAGGACCGGCGAAATCCGGTCTTCCCCCTCTGGTTTGGGCACCCTCTGGGTCCAGTGCCCTGCTGCGGCCGCACGCAAAGTTGCGGTCGCCGGCAAACTGACAGTGGGCTGGACCCAGGCGACAGTGGAGGCCCTCAGCGCCCGGTCCTTGCAGTGCTACCGCTGCTTTGGCTTAGGCCACACGAGGCAGCGGTGCACTGCGGCCGAGGATCGGTCCGGCTGCTGTTTCGGGTGCGACAGTCAGGACCATAAGGTGGCTGGCTGCACTGAAAAGCCAAAGTGCCCGCTTTGCACGGGTGCTGGCAAGCCGGACGGCCACCGCCTCGGCAGCCGGGCGTGCCCTGCCAGCGCGAGACGCGGCAGAGGAAGCAGGGGGAGGAGAACCACGACGGCCAAGGCGGCAGCCGCCGTGGCAGCTCCTAATAAAAAGGATTCGGCACCCAAGGATGCCACCGTCGCGCCCGCGGGGGCGGTTGGGGCTGATAAAACCCCAGACGCCACCGCTCCCGCGGCGGCGATGGAGATAGAGGCACCGGAGTAATGGGGCCTACTGGCCCTATTATTCAGGCCAACCTGAACCGCTCGGTCAGGGCACAAGACCTTTTTGTGCAATTCCTGGCCGAGCGGGGTGCCGGGTTGGCCGTAGCGGCGGAGCCGTACCGGGTCCCCGACCATCCACATTGGATGGGGGACTTGGACGGCTCCGCCGTTATAATATGGGCAGGCCGGCCGGGGTCCCCAGTGTGCTCCGTTATCGAGCGCGGCCGGGGATACCTGGCCGTTGACTGGGGCGGCACCGTGGTTGTGGCGATCTACGCACCTACGAGCTGGTCCCTCGAGGAGTATGAACAGTATCTGGACGTGGTGGGGAGATGCGTCTCTCGCTGCCAGCCACGTCCGGTGCTGGTCCTGGGGGACTTCAACGCCAAGTCTTCAGCTTGGGGTTCCCCCAGGACGGACCCGAGGGGCCGGGAGGTGCTTGATTGGGCGGCGGGACTCGGGCTCTGTCTCCTAAACACGGGCTCGGTCCATACGTGCGTGCGGTATAACGGGGGGTCCATCGTTGACCTGTCATGGGCAACGCCCCCGGCCGTGCGCCGTATTACGGGGTGGAGGGTGGCGGAGGAGGTCGAGACGCTGTCCGACCACAGATACATCGTTCTCGGCCTCTCCGCCGCCCCATCGACGCCCCGACGTCGCCCCGCTGATGAGGGATCGCCTCAGCCGCGGTGGGCGCTGAAGCGCCTCGACCAGGACGCTCTGATGGCGGCAGCCCACGTCGTGGCCTGGCCGGCAACACCGGCCGGGCCAGTCGACGGGACAAGGGAGGCCCATTGGTTCCGGGGCGCAATGACGTCGATTTGCGACGTCGCCATGCCCCGGGCCAGGGTCTTCCCGAGGAAGGCGGTGTACTGGTGGTCGCGCGCGATAGCGGATTTACGCACAGAGTGCGTCCGCGCGCGACGCCAGTACGCCCGCGCCCGTCGACGACGACGTTCCGACGTGGAGCTGGCTATCCAGCTGTATGGGCGATACAGGGAGAAGGTGGTCGCCCTGCAGCTGGCCATCAGGCAGGCGAAGAGTCAGGCCTGGCGCGACTTTCTCGGGTCTCTGAACCGAGATCCGTGGGGGCGCCCATACAAAATGGCGATGGGACGTTTACGTCCCTGGGCGCCCCCTCTGACGGAAAGCCTGGATCCGGGTATGCTCGGACGGGTCGTGGACGCGCTATTCCCCGTCAGCGGGGAGGCGTCCCGGCCCGTCCCTCAGCTAGAGGGACATGAGTGGTCCCCGGATCTGGAGGTCGCGCCGGAGGAAATGGCCGGGGTAGTCAAATGGCTTCGGGGCAAGAATACTGCCCCGGGGCCGGACGGTATCCCCGGCCGGGTCTGGTTGCTTGCCATGAGCGTCCTGGGCGGGAGGCTCAGAAGCCTCTTCTCCGGGCTCCTGAGGTCCGGGGTGTTCCCGGACCTCTGGAGGAGAAGTCGGATGGTCCTCTTAAGGAAGGATGGGAGGCCTGCGGATTCTCCCTCCGCGTACCGGCCCATTTGCCTCCTGGACGAGGTGGGCAAGATCTTTGAAAAGATCATTGCTGCCCGCCTCGCCAGGCACCTGTCCCGCGTTGGCCCCGATCTGGCGGACTGCCAGTTCGGCTTCCGGGAGGGGCGATCGACGGTCGACGCAATCGACCGTCTAAAGTCCCTCTCGGACAATGCCGTGGCACGGGGCGGGGTGTGCTTGGCGGTGTCGATCGACATCGTCAATGCGTTCAACACCCTGCCCTGGTCCGCCATTAGGGAGGCCCTGGTTGAACACCAGGTGCCTCCCTATCTGAGGCGGGTGATCGGGGCCTACCTGCGGGACAGGTGGGTGGAATACCCGGGCCGGTACGGGACGATACGGAGGGAAGTGGACTGCGGGGTCCCACAGGGGTCCGTTTTAGGACCACTCCTGTGGGACCTGGGATATAACGCAGTCCTGGAGAAGGCCTCCCTGCCCGACGGTGCCACCCTTGTCTGCTATGCGGACGACACGTCGGTGGTCACCGTCGGGGACACCTTCGAGAGGACCATCCGACGAGCGGAGGTTGCGGTGGCAGCCGTCGTCGCGAAGATCCACGATCTGGGGCTGAAGGTGGCCCCGGAGGAGGCCGAGGCCGTCTGGTTTGGACGGCCTTGGTCTCGGCCACGGGCCAGATCGTGGATCTGGGTTGGAGGAGCCTGCGTCGAGGTGAAGTCCGAGATCAAGTATCTCGGACTGATCCTCGACAGCCACTGGAGATTCGGGGCGCATTTCGGCCGCCTCGTCCCCCGGGTTGAGAGGGCGGCGGCCTCGCTCGGCCGCCTGTTGCCCAATCTCGGGGGACCGGATAACATGGTGCGTCGCCTATACCTAGGCGTGGTGCGGTCCATGGCCCTGTACGGCGCCCCGATCTGGGCGCCGTCCGCGAGGGCAAGCCGGCGCATCACTTTGTTGTTGCGCCGGCTTCAGAGGCAAATGGCCCTTCGCCTCATACGGGGTTACCGCACCACGTCTACCGTGGCGGCGCTTGCTCTGGCGGGAGAAATTCCCTTCGAGCTGCAGGCGGCGATGCGCGCCTATGTTTATAGGCGCATATGCATCGTTGGCCGGGCTCGGTGGGACCCGCCGGAGCAGGAGGCGGTCCAGTGCTTCGAGCTCCAGGCTCGGGGACTTGCGCTCGCCAGATGGCATGCGGAGCTTTGTTCCCATGCCGGCAAGCGCGTCCCTGGGGCTCTCCTGCCGCACTTCACCTCGTGGCGGGAGAGGCGGTTTGGCAGGCTCACCTACCGTGCGACGCAGGTATTCACCGGGCATGGCTGCTTCGGTGTCTACCTGTGTCGCATCGGTCGGGAAGCGACGACGGTGTGCCACCACTGTGGCGCGGAGGAAGACTCGGCGCAGCATACACTGGAGGTATGCCCCGCCTTTTCAGTGCTGCGCCGAGTCCTAAGACGGGAAGTTGGTCGCGACCTCGCTCTCTCCAGCTTAGTTGGGGCCATGCTGGAGAGCCCGAGAAAATGGGCGGCAGCCATCGCCTTTTGCGAAGAGGTGATGCTGCAGAAGGAGGCTGCCGAGCGGGGTCGCCGTGAGCGGGGGGTGCGGCGTGTGCGCCCACGCCTAGAGCCCCCCTCCCCGAGCAGATGAGAACAGGCGGGCGGCGGGTGTACCAGATTATGCTGGTTTAATTGCCCGCCGCCCGCCAACCGAAGATGTCCTCCCTATACCGGGAGTGGGGCGACGAACATCGTCGCCCCCGACGGCCGCTGTGCCCAGGGCGGGGGCCCTGGGCACCCTCATTGAAAAGCGGCCAAAGGAGCGGTCCCCCGCACCGCCAAACCAAGATTATTCATGGGGGAGGATAAATCTCCCCCCGGGACGCGGCCGGCCACCGCCATCCCATCCTGGTGGCCGGCCAGGCGAGGGGGAGCCGCGGTTGTGTTCGTTAAGAGTTCCCGTGGCTCCCCCAGTAATCGCCAGCGCCCTAGGCCGCCGTGGGGGTTTTAGCGGGTCAAACCTCGCACTGCCCCCGTCCCACCCCCCCGATCGCGACGGTGGTGTCTGACCAGCAGATTTCCCCCACGTTAATAAAAAAAAAAGATGGTGCGGGCCTTGGAAACCATGATTCCCATAACGCAAGGATTGCGAGACGACACCTCCACACTCCTGACTGCTATCACCATGGGTAAGCATGGAATCATAGATACGCAACTTTTAACACCTGAAATACTAGCGCAGGGTATCAACGGAGTTCAAAGCCAGAGACCTGGCGCCCCGATGCTGTACGACCGACGGGACTACGTGTTGCTGCTCGACATCGCCGACGTTGCGATTTCCTTAACGCGAGGGCATCTCATGTACCACCTCTCGATACCCATCATGGAGAAACCGATATTTCAGCTACAACACCTCATCGCCATTCCACAACGAATCGGAAAACATCATATTGTGATCATCCCCGAATCAGGATGGATCGCAATAGACGCAACCAAGCGCAGCTACTTACAGACCGAACAACAGTGGATAAGCAACTGTAAGACACACGCAAACACACGATACTGCAAACGCGCGCAACCCACTTACCTTATCAACACTATTGACACATGCGACAGCAAACTGATTAGAGAAAAGACAATTGATACAAACGACAAAATGTCGACCAATAGCTTATTCAAAATTCACGTTATAGCTATCATCGCGATAAAAGACGGATACATTCTTATACCAGAACGCGAACTCGTGTTACATGCAATATGCGATAAGAAGACCACACGCATCAAAATACGACGACCGACCATACACCGCTCTACACAAGACTACTCACTCCTGGGCGATCAGTTCTCACACCATTTGACAAAAACATACGAGTTCGAACAAACAGTAGTTTACAGACCCAACGTTACGTTACCATTTTCAACATCTGGCATGCAGTTAATTCCTGACAAAATACCTACACTCCACGGCACACTAAACATCGACACATACAGAACACTCAGTACCAATTTAGACCAGATCGAACAAAATATCGAACAAGTTAAGCAGAACTATAGGCATAAGAGTTGGAATGAAATCGTAACAAAATCTACAAATTATTTAGGCTATACAGCTCTCACAATATGCATACTCTACATTTTTTACCGTTGTGGACTTTTTTCACTATTAGGCAAACTCGTTCCCAGAAACATTTGTATCGAAATCTTCAGCCCCAAAATCACACACTGTGTAAATTTAGAACCCCAGGTACTTTATGACGCGAAGGCAACAGCTCAAGAACTGCTGAACGCGCCACCGGGATATGAACCACCCTCAAAAGAAAGGAACCCTACGGTAAAACTAACACCTCGCAGGAGCAAGCTGGGTCTAGGACGGGGGGTGTAACGATGATCCTTCCTCCCCCACTCTTAATCTCCAAAAGAGACAAGACACAGGTATTGTAACGATGACCGTTCCTCCCCCACTCTTAAAGAGATAAGACACAGGTATGTATAGGCCATTAATTATGCGTGCGGGCAGTGACATTCTTATAATCGGCCCGGAACATCGATCACAGTGTAAAAGTTCCCACTCTAAATGTATCAATTTTATGAAACTGTTATAAAATAAACATACGCTGAAAAGCCATCGCTTTCCAGCTCCTTTTAAAAAGCGAAGTCATTCAAATACTGCGTAACAACGGCGGCCGCACAAAGATGTTCCCAGGGCCACCGCCCTGAGCACGACGGCCGCCGGGGGGCGACGAGTCACCTCAAAGAAGAGGTGAGTCGTCACCACCCCCCCAAATCCCAACACGGGAGGACCTCTTCTATCACTGAAACACTTCCGGTCCCGTTCACCCCGAGAAGTAAATGTTTCAGACTGTTAACCAAATTCAGGAAAGTATGGTATGAAAGATCCAAAAGCAATCCTCAAATCCTTGCTCCAAAAGTACGTCGAAATTCAGATCAATGTGGACTTACTTTTCTTGTTGGTTACTTCCACAATAGCGCCATACAGTCTCCCAGAGAACCAGTCCTCTGGATATCTGCTGAACACTGACGTGAATCTTGACATGAAAACTGCATCACTCAATTTCCATGTTGATCCAATCGGTTTTTGTTGACAGTAAAAACCGTAAATCATCAAGCAAGAAAATTCCTGCTTTCTGTATTTCCACTTCAATACTTACTAGGAATCGTGCATTCTTGCTATTTTTTAATTGTGATTAATATTTGTTACCAGTTTACTAAGAATGTATCCACTGCGGGTTAATTTTCTTGTTATGTACACTATTTGAAATTTTGTAACCCTGAATTAATCAGTAATTATTCCGAAATACTTTGGAAATTGAAGTCGATAGTTATGAAGTTAACTTATCATTCTTTGAAAATGGCTATAGTTGCCTTTAATTTATACTTAGGTAAGTATCGTTGTCGTATCCAGCCATAGTTGTCTTCGACTACTGACACCAAGCAGCAGTAATATCATTAATGCATTTCCAATAATTTGGTTTTTATGAATAACCTAAGAGTGGGTGTTGCACTGCTTTTCTTCCTCCATATTATAACCATTACAGAAAAATATTTAGTTATTTCGGGCGCGTAGAGTACAAGAAATGTCCTGCAAACTACCAAGAATGCACAGCTCTGCAGTAATATAAAATGGAGTATTCTCAATCTGAATGTTCCATTTAATGCAACTCTTCACTTGTGGTGAAATTAGATGTTGGCGATTCCGTTGCTGATTCCGAATATTGGAAATTTGTCAAGCAACAACCCGACCCAACTATAAATTTTCCAATACAGATCAAGTACACTGGATGCCCCGTGTGTCTAAGATCAAATTGATCAATTTTAGATCGCCAGTCGATTACCTCCTCTTTACTGGTATCACTTGGATCGATGCATAAGAACTCTAGCGCGGCGTTAGTTTTTTTACATTAAGTCGAGCTCAGCTGTTCGAGCTCGACGCCGGTCCAAGTAGACAAACCGTACTAAACACATCAAACAGTCTTCTGTTTGCATCATTGCAATGTATTTATAACTTAGGTTATCCTTCCAATATTCACAATATCAAATCCATTATCTATTTTCCGTCGTCTCCCTTGCAGCGCTGTTCGTTATGACATTGCCGTCGTGCACTGTTACAAACGTTCAGTGCTTCTTTTAGTTTTCGATATTCACAACGAAATAAATAGGCCCTCACACCGCGACCATGGCTAGTTTTCATTTGTCATCAGTTATCAGCTACTGTTACGTAGATACATGTAGTTACGCTTGTAATACTTTTGCGCTTGCAGCCTAGCTTCGCTACAATCAATTGCGCTTGCAAATTTCGATATAGCTTTGTAGCCATAAATTGATCGCTTAATCGTATCATTCATGACCTTCACGACACATTATCACAATTCATCATTCAATTGTATATCATCTATAACCTCCTCTGTACGAATCTTATTGGTTAAAACGTATTTAGTGTTATTACACCAGCGTTTTTTACCATACAGTCCACTATCCAATTCATCCTTCCAATCCTTCCTCCAATTCAACCTTCCCAACGAAAAGATACATTTGCAACATATTTGGAAATTTGAGAAGAATAACAAACTAGTAATTTTGGAAATTGTCGAACATTTAACTTATTTCTGCACTTCATGAGCCTTCCCGGGTACTACATATTTCCAAAACTTCATCCTCCGGTTACGTAAACGTATATTGTGAGTCATGTACCCTCGAAAGGGTACAATGACGAATTTTCAGGGACCGAGGCAAGTACGGGCATTGCCATTACCGTTTTTCAAGAAAATTCGGGCCAGTTTCACGTCAGGTTCCAACGAAGTAACAGTTACAAGACTGAGTCTGATTCTCTTGCGAGCAACTCAACTGAGTACAAAAAGGATTTTCGTTAATATTCGAACAAGATACAAAACACAATAACTTTTTTAGAACTTGTCAAAACGACTTGAGTAGGTATATAGGTTTCGTTCTGCAATCAAGGGTGAGGGGAAGGCTGAGCCGGTGGGGTAAAGGGAAGGAAGCATCATCGTGAGCGGCACGCGTCGTGTGGAGGGGGGAAGTCACCGATAAGGAGTTTTGCGGTTTTGCATCCGGAGAGGTTCTCGGACGCCTTACCCGGAAGTTGCTTATCTTGCGAAGCGATATCTTGGATTTTGGTTTCGTTTATTAGATTTCTTAAAGTATGGTTTTTTTATCTCGGTTTATACCGAGATACAATACTATTATTGTAGCGAGCGAGCGAGAGAGAGAGAGGGGAGGATGCAGCGGTTGTTCTCTCTCTTGCAAAAACGATGCATGATTTTTCTCGCGCGACGCATTTATAGAAGTTTATGGTTTTGTATCCGGAGAGACTCGCGGATGCTTTACCCGCGCTTGCGAAGCGATATCGGGGATTTTGGTCTCATTAAGATTTCTTAAAGTAAGTTTTTTTTTTATCTCGGTATAATATTATAGCGAGCGAGAGAGAGGGCTGTATTGCAGCGGTTGTTCTCTCTCTTGCAAATGATGCGGACAGAGAGAGAGAGATATTTTTTCTCTCTCTTTTACTGTTTTTTGCTTTTTCCCTTTGCAGCGAACATTTTATTCGCTACTGAGTTGAGTATTGGTATGGAAGTTGGTTCGTTGAACGTGCCATCGTTGCAATCGTTCGCAACGTCTAAGATATTTGAACACGGTGTTCATAATTTTTCGAGCATTGCTCGACGGATTTTTATCCGATATTGTGATGTTATTTTGTGCGACGTGTACTGTGTTTTTCGTCGGAGATATCAATTCATATATCGATTCAAATCGCGAGACTTGCTCGATTACGTGATATACAATAGTATTGATGTTTTAAAAGTAATCGTTCCTTTGAGCACGCAATGTCGTTCGAAGAGATGGTTGAAGAGGATTATTTTTAAATACCGTAAAGAAACTGATTATGTTTGCGTCGAACCAGTGTTGATACCATTATCAAAATTTGAACGGAGTATGACCAGAGGTGATTTCCTCCCTCCATTGAACAAAGTAAAGAGAAGATTGGAATATTGATTGCACGACGACGACGATGATTGGGATATTCGTAAAATCAAATGGGACATTAATTTACCGACCGAGAAACTCAATGCTTCACGCGTGAAATTCATATCGAAGTATTTTTCATCGAGTGACGAAGATACGTCGTGAGATGATTCCTACATTACAGAATTTGGTTTGGGGATACGTCATAAACTTATACCTGAACGATCAATTTCTGCTCGAGTGGAAAACAGCGACGGAACGTCTAATGCGAAAAGATTTGACGAGTCGCGTGAGTTTCATCTACACGAAACGATTTAGCCAAATTATAGTGAAATGGCCCGCGATCGATTCACCGTCCGCGATACTACATATCATCGAGATGGAAGAGCATCGCGTGGTTGGTTGTATAGTGTAGTTACGTTCGTGAGAACTGGAAACTTAACCGACGACGTGAAATCAAAATTGAAAAAACTTCTTTTTAATAATTGATGTGAGTTAATATTTTCACAAGATGACGCAAGTTTGCAAGGACATGTTAAAATCGTTAACACATATGTCAAGGTTGATTCGAACTGTGGACGAGTATCGCGAATGGACGAAATCATGTATTGAATGTTTACAATGGTGTAGGAAATATATGAACATTGTGAAAAGAAACGAAGCATCCATAGGTGTAAAATCGAGTTTGCTGTCGATCATGTGTCGTATGAAAACTTTGAAGGTCTCGTTAGATCATCGGTTTTCATCACGCGTTGGTAGTGGTTTGTATGGAAACGTTGGCGCGAGATCATCGACTCTTCGCTAGGAGAACATCGAGTCGGCGTTTAAGAATCGTATATCGACCGGCGTTGTGATCAACGTCGAGCATGTCGATCCACGTAATTTCTTGCAACACGCGAAGCGAATAGTTACGAATCGTATTACAGAACTTTTGAACGTTCATTTGTCGTTAAAAGTGAACGTAGTATTGGAGGCGGAATTTGTGCTGCGCGACGAGGTTTCGGTGAAAAGTTTTAGCACGCGAAACGTCGCGCTCTTTCATTCGTCGAATCTACGTCGCTGGTATGCGAAAGATGTTGTGCCAACGCTTTTGACATCGATAGAAGAGTTTCAAGAACGAGACAGTGGATGGGCGTTATCGAAGATCCTGCATTTGATGGTGAATTCCAACAAATATCAACCGTTACAAGCAGGTTGTCAGGTATCCGTGCCTCGAACAGTGCAATTAAAGAAAGCAGTCTTCAATGTGTACAGTGACGACGATAATGCATGTTTCTATTGGGCAGTGGTGGCAAGCCTATATCCAGCTAAATATAATTTGAATCGCACATCATCCTATCCGCATTACAGCGATGTGCTCCACACCGAGGGATTCCAATTGCCGATGTTGTTCAAGGACATACCAAAGTTCGAAAAAGCGAATGACGTTTCCGTGAACGTGTTCCAGTGAGGAGGGGAACAAGAAAGATGTCGGACGTTGCATTTGACCTCAAGGAAGCGGGAGAAACATGTAAATTTGCTGCTCATACACGACTCCGAAAACTTGCGCAATCATTATCTGTGTATTAGGAATTTATCTCGTCTGGTTTCATCTCAGATCAGCACGCAGCACTCAGATCCACACATGTAAATTTTTTTCTTTCTTCTGGATGATGGTGGTGGTGGTGGTGGTGGTGGGCGAGAAAAACTAAAATAAAAAATTATGTTTTTTTTTGTCAGGTGTCTACAGTATTTCAAATCGCAGGAAAAATTGGGCATTCACGAGATCGACTGCAGTCGAATGAACGAATGTGCTTTAAAACTTCCGACGGAAGACGATAAATGGCTGAAGTTCAAGAATTATGCGTACAAGGAACCGACACCGTTCGTTATCTACGCAGACTTGGAATGCCTGCTGGAGAAACAGGAAGATCAAGGTCATGGAGCTTACTGTAGATATCAACATCACCATGCCTTCAGCGTAGGCTACTACCTCCATTGCCGATACGACAGTTTGTTGAGCGAGTATCAGACTTATCGTGATGAGAAAGGTTGTATCACATGGTTTGCATCGAAGTTGCACGAGTTGAGCTGTAAATTGCAGCCGGTGTTTGATCGAACGGTTCCAATGGCTCTGTTGACCGCCGCGCGGTCAATCTTTTTCGGCCAGTTGCTGTTAACTTTGTGTTCCACACGTGCAAGTTTGTGCTCGATGTTGCCAGCAAATTTCACAACGGCATTCAATTTTTCTCGGTCCACGATACCCTCAGCTTTCATTATTTCGAACAACTTATCCTCGAGCTCGACAAATCTTTGACGTAGCTTTTCATTGATACTTTTATTATTCTGCTCGATGCACGTTTTAACATGTTTCTTCAGATTCTCGTGATTGGATTCGTCGTTTGTCACGAATTTTTGGAGAGTTTCGACCGCGCGTTTCATCGAGTGAACATCGTCGATAGTTTCATACAGGTCGTACGTAAATGTTTTTTTCAACGAATCGATCGCGTCGTCAACGTAACTTTTTGTTGCCGAGTCGCTGGCGAAAACCGGAGTTGCCAAATATCGAATAATTCGAGATTTTGCATCGAAAAATTCGTTGTCACTGTTCAAAATTACCGCCCTCTCGTTGATAACGTTGTCGACATACTTCTTCGTGTTAATAGGAACTTTTATACTTTCTATAGGTAGACCCAATGCATCGAACTCGTCATTCTCGTCCGATACGTGTAGAACGTATTTTCTTATCGTATTTATCAGATCGAACATAAATCTATTGAAACTCTTCGTGTTGATTGAATTGTCCTTGTGATGTTCATGTTTCGTGTCTATATTCGCAACGATGTCTTGAATAGTCTGCTTTAGCGAATCACGAGACGATGATTTCTTGCTGCTGCTGCTGCTGCTGTTACGCATCGTTGCTGCTGCTGCTGCTCCAATTTCTTTCGACAATCGATGTTTTACCACCGTAATCACCAGCAAAAATGATGCAATCGTTGCAAAAGCATGTTATTTATAGAACTTGAGGCATTCCTCGGCAACTAATTTCTTCATTTTACCACGAAAACTTTCCTCAAAGATTTGTAGTTGGTTACCGATTGAGCTGTCCGTTTCATCTTTCATATTCTGTTTTAACGCTTCAACCTTTTGCTCCAATACCGAAAATACGTTATCAATTTTCACATTAATTTCATCGTTATCTGAATCAATTGATTTAATTTTCTGATCACTGTCGTATTGAAAATTATATATTTTAGCCAGCACTTTATTCCTCCATTTTTCATTAGTCTGCTCCATATCTTTCGTTAGTTTCTCGTTAGCCGTTATTTTATCCATGAGTTCGGATTTCCATTTCGCACTAGTCTCTTTGGCATCCTTCGCCAACTTTTCGTTAGCCGTTATTTTATCCATGAGTTCAGACTTGTATTTTACACCGGTCTGTTCGACACCCTTCGTCATTTTTTCATTAGCCGTTATTTTATCCATGAGTTCGGACTTGTATTTTACACCGGCCTGTTCGACACCCTTTGTCATTTTTTCGTTAGCTGTTATTTTTCTACGAAGCTCGTCGTCGCCTTTTTTCGATACATCGTCAACGTACGATCTAGTGGCCGCGTCATCGTTTTGAAGCGGTTCCGCCAAATGTTTGATCCTCTTGTTTCGAGCTGTGTACGATTCCGTTGAGAAGCACATCGCATTATTCTGCATGTACTCGTGAAGCGATGACGTGACTGTATCGTCGCCTATCTTTGAAACGCGATCGACGTACAGTTTGGTGGCCGCGTCATCGTTCGTCGTAGGATTTGCGACACGAGCGATCTTAGCGCCTCGCGCATCGTACAAATTGCCGATCGAGCATATGGCATTGTTGTGTACATAATTTTTACATATCGAATAAAAAGTTGAAATATCTGCCAATATTTTCGACTCAGGCGTACTATGTTTATACAACGTACCAAATTTATTAATAGACATTTTTTTCGTTTCTCGGTTTAGTTGTTTTCTTCTCCTTTGTTGTTCTTCTTCTTCTTCTTCTTTAACACCAACAACTCGAGTAGATCTTGCTGTTGCTCGATCTGTTGTATTTGTCGACAAATATCGTCGAGTCTGAACTCAATATTTTTAAATCTGTCCTCCCAATTTTCATCTACGGATAACGTTTGATTGGTTTCGCAGCAATTCCAACGGATACTCATTTTATCGAACCATTTGATAAATTTACCAACAGGCATTTCATTCGTCACTAACTTAATAAATATTCGAGCAATTTAATTTATAATCAATCCAGCTTCGCGAAGTTCTTCGATTATGGATGTTATTTCATTGCTGTGGTTGGTATGGCCAGCATTTTTCGATGCAATCAACAATTTCAAACGATCTATCAGCTCATTTGGGTCATCCCAATGCACATAATCGATCGGATTGTTGGTTACACGCATCATCGTCGTTGGAATATTTATACCTTTTCCACGTAATGCTGAGAACATTGGTCCTATAATAGTTTTGTACTTGTAGCCCTTGTTTCCCATTATCTGATTACCACGTCGGTGCGCATGCGTAGCGATGAGAATGTTTCTATAAATTTCCTTATCATTCTCGGTGTACAGGTTCTCGTTGGGTATTCTTTTAAATGTCAATTCGTAGAGACCTGGAGTTCCTCTGTACCTAATTTTATTAATAACAATATCATCGTTGCTTTCCACGTCGAACGCAACGTTTCCAAGCATCAGTTTGTTGTTATGAAAATACACTCCGTACACATTGTCCTGACTTTTCGGCGGCCCGCTAAAGAAATTTCTCAAGTATTCGCTCGCTAAAGGTCCAAGATTACTGAACAAATGCTCGTATTCGTCGCGATGCTTTTCAGGACTTCTCAAAATATTTCGCACCGATGATTCCAACGATGTTGCAGCCGTTGGAGATGATTCGAAAGCTACCTCCCGATGCATTGAAGGTGTTGGTTCGAGCACCATATTGGTGTTCGCATCATCGTCGTCGTCGTCGTCGTCGTCGTCGTCATCGTCAACATAGTCGGCGTCATCGCTGACACCGATGGGGGAATATACTTTATTCTTCTTCTTCTTCTTTTTCAAATGCATCCTTGGAGTTAATGCCGCTTCATCGTGTTTCCTCTTTTTCTTAATAAATTCTCTCTCCACTTTCTTCTTCTTCTTCACAGAGAACAGCGACTGCTGTGTTTGCAAATCCAACGATCGGTCAGCATTTGATGTATTATCTTTCGCTTCCGTAGCTGTATTTTGAACCAGCTGTTTCAACGGTTCCACGATCGGACGTAAATTTGTCTCAATGTTAGACTGTACATCCATTTTCCCAACTTTCAAGGCTAAACTCTTTTTACGTATGACGTCACTGGTCTTAGCTATTTCCTTAACGATGGCAGCTCGCAGGTTTTTCTTTGACGGACGCATATCGAGTGGGAGCACGATGTGACACCGACACCTCTTACCGTCCAAATGAGCCAGATCACAGCACGACGAATTCGTTAAATCCGCGTCTGTAACGTCCTCGGTTCACAGGGCTGTCTTTGTCGATTACAAGGAATTCATACTTGTTTCGCCAACACCTTGAACAAACTGCGTTGAAACTTTCGAACGACATATCGGTATTCACATGATCCTGATGAACGTGTCGCAGATTCATGGCATCTTGATTGAATAGAATCAATAGATTGGCATTGTCGCGAATCAAATGTTTGGGTATTCTCGCGTATGATTGTGACAGATAGAAACAATCGACGTGCGAATGTCTGCCCATTGCGAAATATTCTCTCATAACGTTCTGTTCGTCACAAGCAACGTCGTCGAAGATAAATATCGAATTCGGTCGAGCATCCGCCGGGGGAATCACGTCCGCGTTGTCCGAATAGGCAAAGTAACCTACGTCCTTGCCCACGTGCGAGAACAAGTTGTTTAAGTATTCATATTTTGGTTGACGTAATGATTTCGAATACACATGCACATTTGCGAATCGCAGTCCATTCGGACTTTCCAACAGACTAATCATGACGTTCGTTTTACCACATCCTGACGGGCCGCTTATCACGCATCGTATAGTACTCGGTAGCAATGACCCATGCTTCCGAATTATCTCATCATGGTCGTCGAACGTGCGGCAGGTCGGAACCTGGATATTCAAGGACTGCCGTACGAAACGCATGCTCTCTCTCGACTATTTTTTGTTATGCTAAATTTTCTTTTCGAACGATAAGGTATTTATACGAGAACTCAAGCATCATAGATATCAGTCTTCTCGTATTCAAATGATAGAGCACATCTCCATGTAACTAACGCACGTACATTTTTTTTTTTTCATTATCAATCAAAAAACCTTTGATATAACAGCTTCATATACCGCTACAGATTGGTAAGAAACAGCTCTGTATACCGCTACAGACTGATATAAACAGCTCTGTATACCGCTACAGACTGGTAAGAAACAGCTCTGTATACCGCTACAGACTGGTAAGAAACAGCTCTGTATACCGCTACAGACTGATATAAACAGCTCTGTATACCGCTACAGACTGGTAAGAAACAGCTCTGTATACCGCTACAGACTGGTATAAACAGCTCTGTATACTGCTACAGACTGGTATAAACAGCTCTGTATACTGCTACAGACTGGTATAAACAGCTCTGTATACTGCTACAGACTGGTATAAACAGCTCTGTATACCGCTACAGCCTGGTGTAAACAGCTCTGTATACCGTTACAGACTGGTATAAACAGCTCTGTATACTGCTACAGACTGGTATAAACAGCTCTGTATACCGTTACAGACTGGTAAAAGACATTCCCTGACAAGATTAGGTATGGGTATGATAAGGAAGAAGCGTCGACGAGCGGTCAAAGGAAAGAAGAAGAACGGCAGTAGCTACAATATTCGAAGAATTCTACCAATTGCCAAACGAGGTGGTTTTCTACCGCTGCTGTTTCCTGCTTTGGGAGCTTTGGGGGCATTGTCAGGCGGTGCTGCTGCAGTGGCTAAAACGATAAACGAGGCGAAAGCTGCGAAGAAACAATTGGAAGAAATGGAACGACACAATCGTACCATGGAGGGCCGTGGAGTGTATCTTGCACCATACAAGCGTAGGAAAGGAATAAAGAAAAAAAAAAGGAAGACGAAAGGAAAAAGTAGATAACTCAACGACGGATCATGAATTGAAAATTGCCTGTAGAAAATTACCACATTTTCGCGGAGTTTTCATGCTCGATGCATTGCCCAATAAAATATGGATAAATGAACGAGGAATAGTCAATCTGGATAGCAGTCATGGTCCAGGAACACATTGGGTCGCATATATAAAGCACAAGTCGCGAATCAGCTACTTCGATAGTTTTGGAAATCTTCAGCCACCAATCGAATTAATTCGATACTTCGGACCGAACGTCGTAATCTCATACAATCGCAAGAATTATCAAAATTACAACGAAAGCGTATGTGGACAATTGTGTGTAAAATTTTTGCGAGAATCTCTGACATAGTATTTTTAATCATTCTACCGCCGACGCCGCCGCAAGAATGTCCTACACGTTCACGTTATCGGGAAGAAGTAGCGTCTTATCGTCCAAGTACTTCCCGCCTATAGATCTGAGCAATGCTAACTACGAACTGGGCCTGCTCGATTTGCAAACTTATTACACGATACCAAACATCAGTTCGAATATTGGAAACAATAAATTTTATTTCGACGACAAAGATGAGGAGATAAGCATCCCGGATGGTTCGTATGAACTGGAGGCGATCAACGCTTACTTGAGGCGCGAGATAAGCATGCGGTATCCTGCAGCCAAAGATAAGAACGATCCGGAATACCCGCTGATCTTGCGAGCGAACAACAATACTATGAAAAGCGAAATTAAAAGCGCATATAGGATAAATTTTACAAAGCCTAATAACGTGGGTACTATTCTAGGATTCTCTATGAATCGTGTTTTATCGCCAAACACATGGCATATATCGGACACCCCCGTGAATATCATTAATACGAATATTATTCGAATAGAATGCAACGTAACCACCGGTTCGTACGATAACGGGAAACTGGTTCACACTATACACGAATTCGCGCCTAACGTGTCGCCAGAGTATAAAATATCGGAAACACCAGCACGAGTCATTTACCTTCCGATCGTCACACGGTCAATGGATGATTTAACGATTCGCATTGTGGACCAGTCGGGACGTTTAATTGATTTTCGAAACGAAGAAATCACGATACGGTTGCACGTTCGTCGAACCATCTCATAACCTCGGTAAAGAAACGTCATGCTAATTCACAATAATACACCAAGCTTCCAAAATAATAATAATAATAATAAGGAGAAGAAGAAGACGAGGAAATTAACTGCACGAAACGTTTAATATCTACAATCTTTGGGATTTGTCGTTAACAAGTAATCACACGCCCTCGCATCATGTCGTACGACATTTTAAACATCTCCGAAGCACCGATCTTCGACAATCGAATAACTAAGATCGACCTGCACACCTACAATCCATACGCCAACACTACGTTTGGAAACAGCGATGAGATAAGAATACCCATTCAACATCAAGACTTGTACACTCTTCCGTGTAAAAGCTTCCTATACGTGGAGGGAAGACTCAGCCTACCGGGAGGATTGGCCAACGACACGGTAGCTCTAGACAACAATGCGGTGGCGTTTATGTTCGACGAGATACGTTATGAACTGAACGGAGTGGAAATCGATCGGTCCAGAAATCCCGATACGACGACCTTGAAGAATTATGCGAGTCTGAACATTACGAAGAACAACGCGCTGTCCAATGCAGGCTGGATGTACAGAAACGATGATCAACGGAGGGAAAATCTCATCGCAACGCCTACGATTTTTCGAAATTTCAACTTTTGCGTGCCTATGAACACATTGCTAGGCTTCTGCGAAGATTACAAACGTGTTGTAATAAGTGCTCGGCACGAATTGATTTTGATTCGCGCGCGCAACGACGCTAACGCGCTACGAAGCTGGTCCGACAATGTGAAACCTGTCCTGAATTTGCATAAAATTCAATGGAGAATGCCACACGTTGCTTTGGACGAAATACACAAGTTGTCGATGCTGCGTATTCTTGAGAGCGAAAGATCGATCAGCATGAGTTTCCGTTCGTGGGAACTGTACGAATATCCGATGTTGCAAACAACTACGAAGCATACGTGGGCGATAAAAACGGCTCCGCAAATGGAAAAACCGCGATACGTGATATTCGCGTTACAAACCGAAAGGAAAAACGATTTAAAGAAAAACGCTACCCAATTCGATTCCTGCTTCTTATCCAATATTCGACTTTACTTGAACTCGGAAATGTATCCCTACGACGATTTGAACATCGATTTCGAAAAGGATAAATACGCGTTGCTCTATGACATGTACGCGAAATTTCAAGAGTCCTATTATGGAAACGACGGCGAGGTGTTACTGAATACAATCGACTTTCTACTGTATGGACCGTTCGTAGTCATCGATTGCTCGCGACAAAACGAAGCGTTGAAAAATGCAACCACCGACGTGCGAATCGAATTCGAATGTCGAAAGGATGTCCTACCTTCGACGGCTGCATACTGCTTGATTATACACGACTGCATCGTGGAATACAACCCGTTGACGAGCATTGTTAGAAAAATTATATAAATGTGAAAAACAATATTGTAAACTAATATGATTTTGAAAATATATATGTCCTATCATAAAAAAATGTTCCTTCTTCCCCCCCTGAACAAACTGCTAACCGAGTAGCTACAATAAGAAATAACTATAATTTTTAGAGAAATTTTTGGATAGGATTGTGAGTATTTTAAAAAATGTATATTAATGTATGTTAAATAAATCCTTTTTATTAAAATCCTTTTTACTAAAATTTTGAAATATGATCGACATCAATATATAATCTTCCTCTTCTTTCGCCAACGCGTCGTTGATGACAATCGCAAGCCTCCTCCTCCTCCCCTCTCCTCCTCCTCCTCCTCCTCCTCCTCCTCCTCCTCTTCAGGATGACGCTCTTAATTTTAAAAAAATCATTATTAAAAAATAAATTTTAATTTCTTTTAAAATAACATTTGTTATACATACATACCTCTTCTCATCCATGGTATAATCGTAGATTCCGCACTCGTCCACACCGCTTCTTGATGGTGATATTGAAAGGATTGTGGGATGAGCATCGATCGGCACGTTGCCGCAATTTTCCCCCAGTACGTATGGACAGTTTCTGGACCAGAAATGATGCTCCGACATGGCCTTGTCGTTATGCTGTCACCGATGCAATTCGATGTCGCATGCAAAACATGCGACAAAATCGTCCTGTCCCAGATAGTAAAATCCTGCGGCTGCAAGCTCCTCCGGCTGAATATATTCAATTGGCCAAAATTCAAAACTTCGAAGCCCATCCTCCTCGCGTCGAAAATCAATCATCATCATTATCTCTTTCTGCAAAGAAAAAGGTATCGTGGAAATGAAAAAATAATAGTAACTAAAAAAAGGAAAAAAATACGTTACCTTCCATGAACTACTGACAAAAGACGCGCTCCTCACTGAGGGCACAGTGATACTGAGCCGTTGATGGCAATCGCAAGCCTCCTCGTCCTCCTCGCCCTCCTCCTCCTCCTCCTCCTCTTCAAGAAGACGCTGTTAATTAAAAAATAATCGTTATTAAAAAAATTAATTTTAATTTTTTAAATAACAATTATTATACATACCTTTTCTCATCCATCGTATCAACACCGATCGGCACGTTGTTACAATTTTTTCTCTCGAGGACTTCACCTCGACCAAAAAAAGATTCGCACAGGCTTACGTCTTTCGCTCTATTTCTACAAAAAATGCACCATAAAAATAATTGTAAAAAAATAAAAAATAAAGAATAAAAAATAAAAAAAATTACCTTGCTGGTACCAATTGCGAAAGATTCGCACCTCGCTGAGGAGTGCACACAGGCTTACGTCTTTCGCTCTATTTCTACAAAAAATGCACCATAAAAATAATTGTAAAAAATAAAAAATAAAGAATAAAAAATAAAAAAAATTACCTTGCTGGTACCAATTGCGAAAGATTCGCACCTCGCTGAGGAGTGCACACAGGCTTACGTCTTTCGCTCTATTTCTACAAAAAATGCACCATAAAAATAATTGTAAAAAATAAAAAATAAAGAATAAAAAATAAAAAAATTACCTTGCTGGTACCAATTGCGAAAGAGATTCGCACCTCACTGAGAGCACAGTGATATTGAGGTGCCTTCCGCTTCGAGTTTGAATTAGATGTCCAACAATGAAGCCTGCATGGTGGGTCTATTGGCCCATACTTCGGGTCCGCGGCTAAAATTTCGAATTTGGAGCAACCAAAAGATTCTAAATTCACATGTCGCACGCCAATTTGGCTTAACAAATCCCTCTCAATATGACCCCCCTTATACGCGATTACGGGATCCTTAAAGCCGCGAATAAAAAGTTTAACTAATATCCGAATATGTTTTTGTTTGTAATTATTTTGCCCAGAAAAATTTTTGTATGGAATTCCGTGTATAAAATTCGAGACATACCATGCAGATTTCCTGTCAGCATCGCTTAAATCACTATATTGAACGTCTAATTCGAACTCGTAGCTGGCAGCGTAGCCTGTGTGCACGTTTACAATCGCCATTTCTTTGCAAACAAACTTTTTCTGGATATTAAATCCATCCATATCAATCATAAAGTCAACTTTTGACATATTTAAAAATATTTTTCACTAGAAGGTGCTTGTTCACTTTTTCACAACGATTTATAATCCATCTCACTCTCTCTCCAAAATGATAAAGTAGAAAAATACATCTCTTCATCCATATCGTTGCAAGATAGAGAAACTGCTGCAAAAGAGAATGCGGTGCAAGAGAAAAAACCGAGATAAAAAACCTTACTTTAATAAATCTCAACGAGACCGAAATCCTGATATCGCTTCGCAAGCGACTTCCCGGGTAAAGCATCCGCGAGTCTCTCCGGATACAAAACCACAAACTTCTTCGACGTTGCGAACGATTGCAACAATGACACGTTCAAATTCCGTATCAATTCCCAATTCAGTAGCGAATAAAATGTTCGCTGCAGAGGGAAAAGCAAATATGCAAAAACAGTAAACGAGAGGGAAAAAAATATCTCTCTCAGTCCACATCGTTACTGCAAAGAAAAAACCGGGGATAAGGAGACTTCCAAAATCACTAATCATGGAAAGGATGTGACAACAAACCGTTGCAAGGTGGAGAAAATATCTCTCCCTCTCTCTGTCCGCATCATTTGCAAGAGAGAACAACCGCTGCAATACAGCCCTCTCTCTCGCTCGCTACAATATTATACCGAGATAAAAAAAAAATTTACTTTAAGAAATCTTAATGAGACCAAAATCCCCGATATCGCTTCGCAAGCGCGGGTAAAGCATCCGCGAGTCTCTCCCGATACAAAACCACAAACTTCTATAAATGCGTCGCGCGAGAAAAATCATGCATCGTTTTTGCAAGAGAGAGAACAACCGCTGCATCCTCCCCTCTCTCTCTCTCGCTCGCTACAATATTATACCGAGATAAAAAAAACTTACTTTAAGAAATCTTAATGAGACCAAAATCACGGGTAAAGCATGCGCGAGTCTCTCCGGATACAAAACCACAAACTTCTATAAATACGTCGCGCCTAACGCGCGCGCAAGAAAAATCATGCATCGTTTTTCCAAGAGAGAGAGAACAACCGCTGCATCCTCCCCTCTCTTTCTCTCTCGCTCGCTACAATATTATACCGAGATAAAAAAAAAACTTACTTTAAGAAATCTAATAAATGAAACCAAAATCCCCGATATCGCTTCGCAAGATAAGCAACTTCCGGGTAAGGCGTCCGAGAGCCTCTCCGGATGCAAAACCGCAAAACTCCTTATCGGTGACTTCCCCCCTCCACACGACGCGTGCTGCTCACGATGATGCTTCCTTCCCTTTACCCCCCCCGGCTCAGCCTTCCCCTCGCCCTTGATTGCAGAACGCAACTAGGATACCTACTAATCACGGTACGGCTGCACGTTCGTCGCACCGTCTCATAACCTTGACATAGCCGTTATGTTAATTCATAATAATAATAATACGATATCGAATACGTCAAACATAAAAAACGGCGCGCCGTTTTGAAATAACAACAACAATAAGGAGAAGAAGAAGACGAGGAAACTAACAGAAAGGTGGAATATCTGCGATCTTTGGGACTCATCGTTACCAAGTAATCGAACTCGCTTCACCGCCATGTTCGACGACATTTTGAACATCTCTGAGGTACCAATCTTCGACAATCGAATAACTACGATCGACCTGCACACCTACAATCCGTACGCCAACACAACGTTTGGAAACAGTGATGAGATAAGAATACCCATTCAACATCAAGACTTGTACACTCTTCCGTGTAAGAGCTTCCTATACGTGGAGGGAGGACTCAGCCTACCGGGAGGATCGACCAACGACACGGTGACTCTAGAGAACAATGCGGTAGCGTTTATGTTCGACGAGATACGTTACGAACTGAACGGAGTGGAAATCGATCGGTCCAGAAATCCCGGTACAACGACGACCTTGAAGAATTACATCAGTCTGAACATTACGAAGAACGCGCTGTCCAACGCTGGCTGGATATACAGAAACGACGATCAACGGAGGGAAACTCTCACCGCAACGCCTACGAATTTGCTAAATTTCAACTTTTGCGGGCCTATGAACACATTGCTAGGCTTCTGCGAAGATTATAAACGCGTTGTAATAAATGCTCGGCACGGATTGATTTTGATTCACGCGCGCAACGACGCTAACGCGTTACGAAGCTGGTCCGACAATGCGAAACCTGTCCTGGATTTGTATAAAATTCAATGGAGAATGCCGCACGTCGCTTTGGATGAAATACACAAGTTGTCGATGCTGCGTATGCTTGAGAGCGAAAGATCGATCAGCATGAGTTTCCGTTCGTGGTTACTGTACAAATATCCGATGCTGCATACAACCACGAAGCACACGTGGGCGATAAAAACAGCTCCGCAAATGAAAAAACCGCGGTACGTGACATTCGCGTTACAAACCGAAAGGAAAAACGATTAAAAGAGAAACTCAACCCAATTCGATTCGTGCTTATTATCCAATATTCGACTTTACCTGAACTCGGAAATGTATCGCTATTTTCGATTGATGCGTATGCTTTTACACAGCAAATTTACAAATTAAAAAATATTTTAAACTTTGTGTTACATTTTTTTTATTCATCGTTGACGCCACCACCCTCGTTGTCGTCATCATCGTTGATGGACAAAACGGACATTGCGCGCTAAACATATATTATAATCAAGCGTTTTTTAAAATAAATTTTTAATTTCATTAATTTTCAAACTCACAATTATTGCACATGCCTCTGTCTTCTCCTCCATCGTCTGGTGAAGGATGCCACACTCGTCCACGCTTCTTGGCGGTATCGACGTCGTTCGAGGATCGTACGGACAATTCCTGGACCAAAAGCGATGCTCCAACATGGGTTTGTCCCCGGCTTCCCACCAATAAAGTCCTATGCCGCACGCGAAGCATTCCACGAAATCATCCTCCCTCAGATAATAAAATCCAGCGATCGCGAGCTCCTCCGGCTTAATAAACGGGACCGGTCAATTTTCAAAGCTGCGAAGCCTGTCCTCTTCGCACCAATAATCCATACGTTCTAATGTTCTCTCTCACTCTCTTTCTCTCTCTACAAAAAGGCGCGATAGAAATAAAAAATAATTGTAACTAAAAGAAAAAGAAAAAAATTGTGTTACCTTTCGATTTCATTAGCCACATCCAAAATACACGAACTTCGCTCAAACAACAATGATATTGAATCTTCTCTTTCGAAGTTCGCGTCCAGCAATGGAGCCTGCATTGTATGTGGTATTCTTGATACATCGGTTCCGCGATCAATGAATTGAATTTCGGACAGCCGAGATATTCCAAATTGAAACTGCTAACTCCTATTTTATTTAAAATATCCTTTTCAATATGCACCCCTTTGTATGCGACGACGGGATCCTTGTAGTCTCGAACGAAATTTTTTATAATAGTGCCAATGTCCTCTTGTTGATAATTCTTTTTCCCCTATAAATTTTTAAATAGAATCCCGTGCACGAAATTCGAGACATGCCATACAGACTTCTGATCGCTTCTGGATAAATCCATGTGGCGAACGCGCAATTCGAATTCAAATAATTCATATTCAGCGGTATGAACATTTACGATGGCTAATTCTATACAATTAAATTTGTTGGCTACGAAGAAACCGTCCATATCGACAATAAAATCTATTGCGGGCATCTTAAACGTAAACTTACTTTTTGCAAAATATATGTCTATAGCAACACGCACCTTTCCACTGTACGACAACGATTTAATTTGCTCCGCGTTATGCTTCATCTATTTATTAACATGCACGCACGCGCACTTCACTCTCCACAACGTCGTAAAAATGCAAGCGCTCCCTCTCTAATCTACCCCTCTCTCTCTCACTCTCTCACTCTAAAACACTTCCTACAATGTAAAAATGCAAGCGCGATAAAATAACGCCACATGATATTAAATTCAATAAGACAAGAAGACTGCATAGAAATTGTCTCCAGACTCGTTACAAATGCGATGCATTCGTCGTGTGTGACGGAAACCGTTGCGAAAAAATGGTTAAAGATTATAATTAAAGACATTATTTTATGTCGAATAATATCACTTTAATTAGTATATACTTTCATATATTTTATCATTAAATTAAGAATATATGGTTACTTTTGTTTAAATCAAAACAACTACCGTGAGAACTGTTTCTAGATCAAGATTTAGAAAGGTTTTAACTATTTGTATTGTTCTGCCTCTGTTGCTCTCTCTTCCGATGATTAGAGGAGCTTGCCAGACAAATATTATCTGAAGCAGAACTACATCCTAAAGGAGATGATAAAGATTATTCCAACGGCGAGACAGAAAGAGCACTGAGAAATTTCTTTGAAATTCTTTTTAACCTCTTTGAAGTAGGTTTGCAACTGAAAGTCTACCAAATGCTCAAAGAGAAGAACGAAACAAACCTGATTGCTGTAACAATGAAGTTTTTGCATGATAAGCTTAAGAAATTAATCAAAAAGATTTCCAAATATGATGATTTGTGTTGGGACAAAAGGTTGGACAGAAGAGGAGCTTGCAAGACCGAGATTGCAGAATCTATAGCCTACGTATTAGCTGCTGTGGGTAAAGTAGATTGTTTTCTTTTCTTTTTTTTGAGGACCTGATTACAGGTAGTAGAGGATTCAGTATAAAGTCTTTACAGGAAAGTTGCAAGCAATATGCGCAACAAGTTAATCAGACAAAGGAAGGCTCATGTTTGGGTAATGCTTTAAAAGGATAATATGAAAGCTTTGTGAATATATTCCACACATTGAATTTACTGCAGAAGACATTGAAAATATGGGTTCCGGTTCAGAAATAAGAAATCTAAAGTTGAAAAATGTTCTATGCGGAAGTCCTGAAATTGAAGGAAAAATGATATATGAAAAGTATGGCGCAAAAATTAGGTAAGGTAGATGATCCAGGTGGTAATATTATTTATATGATGAATTACAGGAATCACACATTTTGTACCGCACTTCTTAGTAATATTGAAAAAGATATAAAGAGAAGCATGAAAGTTTCTAGAGAGGAAGCTAGTGTTAACGTGATAGATTCAAACTCGAACAATATTTCCAAATCTTACATTTCTATGCAACTACGAGATATTAAAAATAACTCGCACAAACAAAGTGATCATTCAAGGAGTACAAGTAAGGAAAATCGTGAAATTGGTGCAAGCTCTAGAAAACGTAAACATACTGTTACTGACAAAGATAGTAAGGTACCAAAAAGTGGGCACAATAATATAAATGATACTAGCAATGAGGATTCGGAATTTCTTAATGATTTACAAGATGGATCTAGACGGGATGGATTGAGTAATGCTTATCAACGTATTCCCCATCAATTGATTGGACTTATGTATCAATTAGACTTGTCGATTCTCTGCTTACTAAGGAAGTCCATACATAAACATAAATATCCTTCATTATCGTTAGCGTTTGAAAAGTCTGATATTGGTAAGATTAGTAACATTGTTCTTTGCTACGAGAAGAGGTCTATTAATCTACAAATTGACTGTCTATTAATCACAAATATTATACAGATAATAATATTAGTTATGCTAGATTATTTACTAAAGAAAATCGAAGTTTTTCCATGAATAGTTTTGTTCCTTAATAGTTTTGTTAAACATACAATCTCTAAGACAGATGATTTATCACAAATGATATAGAATACCTTGTTATCTACAGGGTGTTCTACAATTATTTTAACAGCCGAAAATGAGGGGTAGCTGAGGTCATTTGAAGTAACTTTTTCCTTTGCGAAAATGCTCTGCTCTGCTCCGCTCTTCTCTGCTCTGCTCTGCTCTTCTCTGCTGTTCTCTGCTCTGCTCTGCTCTGCTCTTATCTGCTCTTCTCTGCTCTGCTCTGCTCTGCTCTGCTCTCCTCTTCTCTGCTCTGCTCTTCTCTGCTCTGCTCTGCTCTTCCCTGCTCTGCTCTGCTCTGCTCTTCTCTGCTCTGCTCTGCTCTACTCTGCTCTTCTCTGCTCGGCTCTGCTCTGCCCTTTTCTGCTCTGCTCTTCTCTGCTCTTCTCTGCTCTTCTCTGCTCTGTTCTGCTCTGCACTGCTCTGCTCTGCTCTTCTCTGCTGTTCTCTGCTCTTCTGTGCTCTTCTCTGCTCTGCTGTGTTCTGCTCTTCTCTGCTCTTCTCTGCTCTGCTCTCCTCTTCTCTGCTCTGCTCTTCTCTGCTCATCTCTGCTCTTCCCTGCTCTGCTCTGCTCTTCTCTGCTCTTCTCTGCTCTTATCTGCTCTGCTCTTATCTGCTCTGCACTGCTCTGCTCTGCACGTCTCTGCTCTTGTCTGCACTGCTCTGTTCTTCTTTGCTCTGCTCTGCACTGCTCTGCTCTGCTCTACTCTGCTCTGCTCTTCTCTGCGCTGCTCTGCTCTGCTATGCTCTGCTCTTTTCTGATCTGCTCTTCTCTGCTCTGCTCTGCTCTTCTCTTCTCAGCTCTTCTCTGCTCTTCTCTGCTCTGCTCTGTTCTTCTTTGCTCTGCTCTGCTCTTCTCTGCTCTGCTCTTCTCTGCTCTGCTCTGCTCTGCTTTTCTCTGCTCTGCTCGTCTCTGCCCTTCTCTGCTCTGCCCTTCTCTGCCCTTCTCTGCTCTGCTCTGCTCTTCTCTGCTCTGCTCTGCTCTGCTCTTCTCTTCTCTGCTATTCTCAGCTCGGCTCTGCTCTGCCCTTTTCTGCTGTGCTCTTATCTACTCTTCTCTGCTCTGCACTGCTCTGCTCTGATCTTCTCTGCTCTGCTCTTCTCTGCTCTTCCCTGCTCTGCTCTTCACTGCCCTGCTCTGCTCTGCTCTGCTCTTCTCTGCACTTATCTTCTCTGCTCTGCACTTCTCTGCTCTGCTCTGCTCTTCCCTACTCTGCTCTTCACTGCTATGCTCTGCTCTCCTCTGCTCTTCTCTGCTCTGCTCAGCACTTCCCCGCTCTTCTCTGCTCTGCACTCCTTTGCTCTGCACTTCTCTGCTCTTCTCTGCCCTTCTCTGCTCTGCTCTGCTCTTCTCTGCTCTTCTCTGCTCTGCTCTGCTCTGCTCTCCTCTTCTCTGCTCTGCTCTTCTCTGCTCTGCTCTTCCCTGCTCTGCTCTGCTCTGCTTTTCTCTACTCTGCTCTGCTCTTCTCTGCTCTTCTCTGCACTGCTGTGTTCTGCTCTTCTCTGCTCCGCTCTGCTCTCCTCTTCTCTGCTCTGCTGTTTTCTGCTCTTCTCTACTCTGCTGTGTTCTGCTGTCCTCCGCTCTGCTCTTCTCTGCACTGCTGTGTTCTGCTCTTCTCTGCTCCGCTCTGCTCTCCTCTTCTCTGCTCTGCTGTTCTCTGCTGTTCTCTGCTCTTCTCTGCTCTGCTGTGTTCTGCTGTCCTCTGCTCTGCTCTTCTCTGCTCTGCTGTGTTCTGCTGTCCTCTGCTCTGCTCTTCTCTGCTCTTCTCTGCTCTGCTCTGCTCTGCTCTGCTATGCTCTGCTCTTTTCTGATCTGCTCTTCTCTGCTCCGCTCTGCTCTCCTCTTCTCTGCTCTGCTGTTCTCTGCTCTTCTCTGCTCTGCTGTGTTCTGCTGTCCTCTGCTCTGCTCTTCTCTGCTCTGCTGTGTTCTGCTGTCCTCTGCTCTGCTCTGCTCTTCTCTGCTCTGCTCTGCTCTTCTCTGCTCTGTTCTGCTCTGCACTTCTCTGCTCTTCTCTGCTCTGCACTCCTTTGCTCTGCTCTTCTCTGCTCTTCTCTGCCCTTCTCTAATCTGCTCTGCTCTTCTCTGCTCTGCTCTTCTCTGCTGTGTTCTGCTCTGCACTGCTCTGCTCTGCTCTGCTCTGCTCTTCTCCGCTGTTCTCTGCACTTCTCTGCTCTTCTCTGCTCTGTTGTGTTCTGCTCTTCTCTGCTCTGCTCTGATCTGCTCTGCTCTCCTCTTCTCTGCTCTGCTCTTCTCTGCTCTGCTCTGCTCTTCCCTGCTCTGTTCTGCTCTGCTCTTCTCTGCTCTGCTCTGCTCTTCTCTGCTCTTCTCTGCTCGGCTCTGCTCTGCCCTTTTCTGCTCTGCTCTTCTCTGCTCTGCTCTGCTCTGCTCTTCTCTGCTCTGCTCTGCTCTTCTCTGCTCTTCTCTGCTCGGCTCTGCTCTGCCCTTTTCTGCTCTGCTCTTCTCTGCTCTGCTCTGCTCTTCTCTGCTCTTCTCTGCTCGGCTCTGCTCTGCCCTTTCCTGCTCTGCTCTTCTCTGCTCTTCTCTGCTCTGCTCTTCTCTGCTGTTCTCTGCTCTGCTCTGCTCTGCTCTTATCTGCTCTGCTCTTCCCTGCTCTGCTCTGCTCTGCTCTGCTCTTATCTGCTCTTCTCTGCTCGGCTCTGCTCTGCCCTTTTCTGCTCTGCTCTTCTCTGCTCTGCTCTGCTCTGCTCTTCTCTGCTGTTCTCTGCTCTGCTCTGTTCATCTTTGCTCTGCTCTGGTCTGCTCTCCTCTTCTCTTCTCTGCTCTGCTCTTCTCTGCTCTGCTCTGCTCTGCTCTGCTCTTCTCTGCTCTGCTCTGCTCTTCTCTGCTCTTCTCTGCTCGGCTCTGCTCTGCCCTTTCCTGCTCTGCTCTTCTCTGCTCTTCTCTGCTCTGCTCTTCTCTGCTGTTCTCTGCTCTGCTCTGCTCTGCTCTTATCTGCTCTGCTCTTCCCTGCTCTGCTCTGCTCTGCTCTGCTCTTATCTGCTCTGCTCTTCCCTGCTCTGCTCTGCTCTGCTCTGCTCTGCTCTGCTATGCTCTGCTCTTTTCTGATCTGCTCTTCTCTGCTCTGCTCGGCTCTGACCTGCACTGCTCTTCTCTGCTCTTCTCTTCTCTGCTCTGCTCTGCACTGCTCTGCTCTGCTCTGATCTTCTCTGCTCTTCTCTGCTCGGCTCTGCTCTGCCCTTTACTGCTCTGCTCTTCTCTGCTCTGCCCTGCTCTTCTCTGCTGTTCTCTGCTCTGCTCTGCTCTGCTCTTCTCTGCTCTGCACTGCTCTGCTCTGCTCTTCTATTTTCTGCTGTTGTCTGCTCTGCTCTGTTCTTCTTTGCTCTGCTCTGCTCTGCACTGCTCTGCTCTACTCTGCTCTGCTCTTCTCTGCTCTGCTCTGCTCTCCTCTTCTCTGCTCTGCTCTGCTCTCCTCTTCTCTGCTCTGCTCTTCTCTGCTCTGCTCTTCCCTGCTCTGCTCTGCTCTGCTTTTCTCTGCTCTGCACTTCTCCGCTCTTCTCTGCTCTGCACTCCTTTGCTCTGCTCTTCTCTGCTCTTCTCTGCTCTTCTCTTCTCTGCACTGCTCTGCTATGCTCGGCTCTGCTCTTCTCTGCTGTGCCCTGCTCTGCTTTGCTCTGCTCTTCTCTGCTCTTCTCTGCTCTTATCTGCTCTTATCTGCTCTTCTCTGTATAATATATGTATTAGACACTGACGATCCGTGTCTTTCTAATTTCTAATAATTTTAGAAATTATGAAGAAAAAAACATACAAATTTTTCGTACAAATTCGATAAGTCAGACACAAACAGCAGTCATTTTGATAATTTTCACAAAAATGGGAATGTTCGATGTACATATATCTTAGTTTTAAGCATCTTTTGAATTTTTGTTCCAGGCAATCCCGTTTGGTAAGAATCCTGCACACCGTCGAGCAATCTTTAAAAAAGAGGAATACAGAAAGATAGCTGTTAAAACCCAAATAAACAGCATTTTAAACAAAATTAACACTGTTATTTTATAGTTCATAGCATCGTAAAATAAACCATAAAATCTTATATATCATTCAAGTATTTATTTGTTTTCTGTTGTTGTTTTGAAGTATAATTAATTTTTGATCGCGTCAAAGTACCCCTTTTAGAGCAATGCAATATGTTAAAAGTTGGTAATAAAAATGGTATAGGTAAATTAATTGAAACAATTCAGATATTACCTTCTGTTTTTCCAAATCTTGACGAGGATAGAAAAATTAGAGATGTGGGAATTTTTAATACCCTTAAGACATAATCCTAGTGAAATAATGAATAGAACTATGTCTCTAGAGAATATGTTCTTATGGGAAAAAATGGGAACTATGAACATTACCTATTTAACCAGACCCTAAATGCACGTATACACGTATAGTTAATATATCCGTGTGTTGACCCACGTACTTCTTAATGCACAGGGTCACGAGAGCACTGGTCCGAGATACATGGGTACAAGCTTAATTAATGTATCCATGTTTTAATTCGTTCAGAAAATATAACAATAAGAGTTTCTTAATTTCGCGCAGATACATAAGAAAAATGCAGGTTGTGGCAAAAAGGTAGAAATGTATAGGTGAGGAATTTAGTAGGAATTTAAAAATTAATAGAAAAATTGTATATAAGGACAGGATTCTGAGCTTCTTTGTTCGATCCTGGGTTAGAGTGAGATAGGTATTCTTCTATCTTTGTTCAAACAAATGATGTAGTTATATGGCCGGCAATAGCTGCCTCCAGCTCTGCCTCCTGCTCGAAGCTCTGTACCTGTAATATTTAGATTTACTATTTTGTCACTTTTTTCTTCTTCAGCTATAGTAATTTCAGTATCCAGGTAAGGTTTGCTCTGCTGTGGATGGAAACTCTCATAACGAGAGTTTCGTAATAACGGCAATATCGTTCCCTTCTTTTATCTTTTTGTCAGCTAAAAAGGCTTTTCTTTATCTTTACGTGTTAATCCACCATATGTCAACTTGTTAATTATATCCTTTTTATTACCATTTCTCAATGTTTTCATATAATGTTTCTCCTATGATAGTTGTACAATGAAAATTTGCAATCTTGTAAAATCTATGAAAATTTGTAAGAGTATAAAAATTCTTCTAATTTGACTGGATTCAGGAACTCGCGATACAATTCCGAAATAAACAGTGAGACTATTTGTTGGTTTACGAAAATATCTACAATTGTTGCAGTAAACGTTGCTGAGCGATATACTTGTTTATGTATAGGTTCCGCATATAAGTTTTTGAGTCTTTTCGTATAGCTTCTAGGTTCGACCTTTCAATTTGCCTCTAAGCACAGGAACTCCTTAGAAATCAAACTTTCGAAGTGTATATTATTTTTCTAACATTGACGTAGGCTTTAGATTCTGCAATCTCGGTCTTGCAACCTGCTCTTCTGTCCAACCTTTTGTCCCAACACAAATCATCATATTTGGAAATCTTTTTGATTAATTTCTTAAGCTTATTATGCAAAAACTTCATTGTTACAGCAATCAGGTTCGTTTCGTTCTTCTCTTTGAGCATTTGGTAGACTTTCAGATCCAAATCTACTTCAAAGAGATTAAAAAGAATTTCAAAGATATTTCTCAGTACTCTTTCTCCCTCGCCGTTGGAATAATCTTTATCGTCTCCTTTAGTATGTAGTTCTGCTTCAGATAATATTTGTCTCTGGCAAGCTCCTCTAATCATCGAAAGAGAGAGAGAGAGAGCAACGGAGGCAGAATAATACAAATAGTTAAAACCTTTCTAAATCTTGATCTAGAAACAGTTCTCACGGTAGTTGTTTTGATTTAAACAAAAGTAACCATATTCTTAATTTAATGATAAAATATATGAAAGTATATACTAATTAAAGTGATATTATCCGACATAAAATAATGTCTTTAATTATAATCTTTAATCATTTTTGCTGCTGGTTAATATAGTAGATTTGATATGTTTGGATTAAATGGATTACCAGATCTATCATCTGATGCTGCTGCTCTAAAATGATTTGTTATTAAAGAAAAGATTTTCATTTTTAGTTAGATAAAAAATGTAAAGGATAAACAGAAGAAAGAGAAGCTTAATCAACCTTTGGAAACATTAAGAAAGAAACTGACTGAAGACTTTAGATAGGAGCTGCTGCGGGTAAAGTAGATTGTTTTCTTTTTCCTTTTTTCTTTTTTTCTTTTTTTTTGAGGATCTGATTACAGGTAGTAGAGGATTCAGTATAAAGTCTTTGCAGGAAAGTTGCAAGGAATATGCGCAACAAGTTAATCAGTCGAAGAAAGGCTCATGTTTGGCTAATGCTGTAAAAGAAGAATATGAAAACTTTGTGAATATATTCCACACATTGAATTTACTGCAGAAGACATTGAAAATATGGGTTCCGGTTCAGAAATAAGAAATCTAAAGTTGAAAAATGTTCTATGCGGAAGTCCTGAAATTGAAGGAAAAATGATATATGAAAAGTATGGCGCAAAAATTAGGTAAGGTAGATGATCCAGGTGGTAATATTATTTATATGATGAATTATAGGAATCACACATTTTGTACCACTTCTTAGTAATATTGAAAAAGATATAAAGAGAAGCATGAAAGTTTCTAGAGAGGAAGCTAGTGTTAATGGGATAGATTCAAACTCGAACAATATTTCCAAATCTTACATTTCTATGCAACTACGAGATATTAAAAATAACTCGCACAAACAAAGTGGTCATTCAAGGAGTACAAGTAAGGAAAATCGTGAAATTGGTGCAAGCTCTAGAAAACGTAAACATACTGTTACGGACAAAGATAGTAAGGTACCAAAAAGTGGGCACATTGATATAAATGATACTAGCAATGAGGATTCGGAATTTCTTAATGATTTACAAGATGGATCTAGACGGGATGGATTGAGTAATGCTTATCAACGTATTCCCCATCAATTGATTGGACTTATGTATCAATTAGACTTGTCGATTCTCTGCTTACTAAGGAAGTCCATATATAAACATAAATATCCTTCATTATCGTTAGCGTTTGAAAAGTCTGATATTGATAAGTTTAGTAACATTGTTCTTTGCTACGAGAAGAAGTCTATCCATCTAGAAATTGAAAATGTAGACAAATATTATACAGATAATAATATTAGTTATGCCAGATTATTTACTAAAGAAAATCGAAGTTTCTCCATGAATAAATACCTTAATAGTTTTGTTAAACATCTAATCTCTAAGACAGATGATTTATCAAATGATATAGAATACCTTGTTATCTATACTAATTCAAGCTTGAATCTTGCGAAAGGAAACAGATTAAGAAGGGGACGATTTACAAGGGTGTGGTTTTTATGAATTTGCGCGAGATAAAATAATAAGAGATGAACTTTTAAAGCGATTAGAATTTTCGTCCGCTATGCAGACAGTAATAAAAGATAGGAAATATTACCGGAAAGAAATAAAAGAAGCATTTTTGGATAAATTAGTATTTGCAGTTAATCAACCTAATAGAGAAGAATTGAACAGCATTATCAAAAGTGAAATGGGAAAAAATAGTAAAGTTCACGACGGTTATGTAGCATTACAAAAAATTGTGTTACGTGATTTAATAGCTTCAGAAAAAGATGGAAAACTTGGAAGTTATATATCTGAAATTACATATGGATCCAATTTCTTAATGTCCTTCTTACACAATATGTTCTTGCGTAAAAACATGTTTCTCATCAATTTTGAGGAAAGAAACTATGGCATATCTGTTGACGTCACTATCAATTATAAAGATAGCATTACTTGTATAAAGCCTCACAATGCAAATAATAGTATTGGTTATTATCAGTTATTTCCTTCTAAACGGCAGGAGAAAAAGAATACATTTTCTGTGAATAAGTGCTTCGCTCTTTTCATTGAAAAATTAGAAAAGGATGAAAATATAAAATATTTTGTCATCTATACTAATGCAGACCTAAATCTTACAGAAGAAAAGAAATTCAAATATGAACGATCTAAAAATTTCTATCCTTTACAATTTAATAACATAAATATTAAAAAAAAAGGATATAAGATTTTAAACGATTGTTTTTGTATAAATGAGAATGGTCGTTATCAATTTTCGCAAAAAGAAATGACAAGGATCGTCAGTGTCTAATATATATTATACTAAAGGCATCTGCAAAATTTCGAGGTAATCGGTTGATCTAATCTCGAGATATTCTGCACACTGTTTTTAAAAACATTGTTTTAAGAGAAACGTGTTTAAAGTTTCCGAACGTAATTTTTCATATGTTAACACTACGGCGCGCACGTGTACGAATCAGCTATAGGCTTCTTATTTATAAAAGCAATTTTTTTAAAATGCTGGAATATTTTGTAATTTATTTTTAACATTTCAAACTGCTACGTTAGACAAGAGAAATTCGATTTTTTTTTTCAATTTCAAAGTGTTCAGGTCCCTTAATATATTTAACATTTCGTTTTGAAGATGATGCGACGAGGCAAAAGTTCAAATATGATGCGGCAAGGACAAAGGTCGAGGATGAGTCAAGGGTGAAATCAGTAATTTCAATGACAATAATAAAAATCGTCTGCACGTTTATTCATTATTAGAGGTCGTTTGCAGACCATTTGTAGGAAATGTAGAAATAGGGATTACATGTAGGGTTATGTCAAAGTTATGTCAATTATTAAATTAGCAATAGTATATATGTATGGGTAATAAAAACAAAAAACTTGATTAATTCATCAAATGTTTGTTGTAATATGTGCCTTTTCTGCAGAATCTTGCTATCCTTGCTGCCCGACAACGCATTCTCATCTAGGCCTTGTAAACACAACACGTCAGAAATGTACCGTGTACACCTACAAAAACATATTTCAAGTGTCTTAAAGATGTTTCGAAACAGACGCCTTTAAATAATCTTGTTTCGGGCGTCGTTTCAACGTCTGGAATAAGATGTCTTAACGAAGTCCATTTGAGCTCGTAAGACGTTCAGAATTAAAATGGACGTATTAGACGCTAGGGAACCAGACCAATCGAAAATACACGTATAGAGCGCAAGGTAGTCGGACAGAGAGGATATGCGCTTATAGAGAACTGGACTGGCAAAGCGAGCTGTTCGCTCCCTGCCGAATTTCATATCTACAATTTTACGAATTGCTTGCTAGTTGCGTCTTTCCTCTGCAGTTTAGAAAAATGTAACACTGGGGCACGCGTCGGTGAAGGTGGAAAAAAAGCGTTATTTTTCCCAATATATAAACTTTATTCAAACTCTATCTTAACTTATCGGTGGACGAATTAACAATTAAAATCTATTATTATAAACAAATATTTCGGTGAGACTACTCAAATAATCTTTAAAAAATTAAAAAAAAAAATTATCCTCTTCTATATAACAAAATTAACATCATATTGTGGGAGAAAGCCCTTCCTTGTAGGTATCGTTAATAGCCTGTTCCATTTGCATCATCAAATCGCTTAGTTAACATCACGTGATTGCAATTCCCGTTATTAACATGATGGATCCTTTCAAACAGTGGAGAAGTCGATGATAAAATGATCGGAATATTTTCAAATTTGGCTAAAATTATCGCCATATCTCGAGCATTGTATGTATATAATTTCCTGTTCTTATTTTTGAAAGACGAATCATGCTCTTCATCGACAATAATTAACTTTATGTTTTTATAAGGTCAAAAAGGCTCAAGGAAGAAATAACTGTTTCCACTATTAAATGATTTCGATGAATTTCAGGTGTTTTCACAAGCAGAAAAATCAAGTGCGAGCTCGTGGATTATAAAATTAATTGCTCCTTTAACCAATTGTTTTGGCAAAGATTGCTGCGGCCTGCATGTTTGCTGTGCTTCTTCAATTTCACGTTTTCGAACTATAAAAGGAATTACATTGGTTACTTGTACCACTTCTTCTATGTTCTTGCTATTTCTCGGGCTATCAAGATATTCTCTAGCTGTCACGCTAACTCCTCTTTTATCTAGAAGATCCCAGAGAGCTTGTTGCTATTTTTACTACCTCCTTTGCTCTTACTCTGATTACTAGTACACTTACGGGTTTTTCTCTTAGGATCATTTTGTTGTGAACTATCCCAATCTTGTCTTTGGCCCGTTTCTACTAAGAAAGCAAAGGAGCTTTTTTAATTTTTTTTACTTTTTTATATAGTATATTAAGTATCGCATTCGGCGAGCTATTTTTTATAAGATTATTTAAATAATCTGTTTTATTCCCTGCCTTATCAAAGCAAAGATCATGCAACTTTTCAAAAGTATGGCAAGTACCAAGTCCTCCTCCATATAAAATCTTAGATAAATCCTTTGGCATAAAAAGCTCTTTCTCAGCTAAGAAATGATTTAAAAATGATTCTTTATTAAAACAAGATTTATGGAAATTTCTTAAAATGGAAGTAGCATTATCTCCTGTCATGGATAATATGTTAGATAAATTGCATGGCATAAAGCCTGCTTTATGGAAATCATTTAAAAGTTGTGTTTTGTTTCCATTCCCATCAAAACAGATATCATGAAAATCTTTTAAAGCAGAACAAATCTTAGCTGCTGCTCCATGCAATATTTTAGATAAATTTTTTGGTGTAAAACCTTTCTTCTCAATTAAGAAACGATTCAAATACTTTTTTGTTTCGTTTATAAAACAAAAATCATGAAATTCTTTTAATCTATTCGCTGCTGCACTCAATATACCACATAAATCGCACGGCCTAAAACCCACATTGTAAAAATCCTTTAAAAGCTGTGTTTCCTTTCTTTTCTTATTAAAAGAAATATTATGCAGTTGTTTCAAAGTAAAAGAAGCATGAGCTCCTGTTCCACATAGTATAGAGGACAAGTTACTTGGTCTAAAACCTGCGTTGTAGAAGTCCTCTAAAAGCTCTGTTCTTTGTCCTTTGCTATTAAAACAAACGCTGTGCAACTCTTGAAAAGCACCTTTAGCCTTGCCTCCTGCTCTACTTAATATGCTAGACAAGTTATGCAACGTAAAGTTACTTCCCTCATCACCGACCCCTTCAATAAAATGTTTCAAACGCTGTGTTTGATTTCCTCTTGCATCAAACCAAGAGTCATATAAATCTTTAAAAGCTTCTGCAGCGTTAGCTCCTGCACCATTCAAAATACTGGACATATTAGACAGATTTATCTTCTCGTTTTCTAAAGTTTTTATATATAGTCTTTGGTTTCCTTCCTTATCAAACCAAAGATCATATAAATTTGTAAAAGTTTCAGGAGCTTTAGCTCTTGCTCCATGTAAAATACTGGAAATATTAGATAGACGTATCCCTTCCTTTTCTAACGTTTTGAAATATTGTGTTTTACCTCCTTCTTCATTAAACCAAAGATCATATAAGCCTTTAAAAGCTTTTGCAGCATTAGCTCCTGCTACATTCAAAATACTGGAAATATTAGTTAGATTTATTCCTTCTTTCTCCAGAGTTTTTAAACATTGTGTTTTACTTCCTTCTTCATCAAACCAAAGGATATGTAAGTCTTTAAAGGCTTTTGCAGCGTTAGCTCCTGCTCCACTTAAAATACTAGAAATATTACTTAGATTTATCTCCTCTCTCTCTAAAGTTTCTAGATATTGTGTTTTACTTCCTTCTTCATCGAACAAAAGGTCATATAGGTCTTTAAAGGCTTTTGCAGCGTTAGCTCCTGCTCCACTCAAAATACTGGAAATATTACTTTGATTTATCTCTTCTTTGTCTAGAGTTTTTAGATATTGTGTTTTACTTCCTTCTTCATCAAACCATAGGTCATATAGGTCTTTAAAGGCTTTTGCAGCGTTAGCTCCTGTCACGTGCAAAATACTCGACATAGTAGCTAAATTTATTCTTTCCTTCTTTAGTACCTTCAGACATATTTTCCCTTCTGCCTTAATTAAGAAACTTAAAAATTGATAAAATGCAGATATTCCTTCTCTGCCAACTACACTTCTGGCAAATTTGATTTCTTCATCAATATTTTCTACAATTTCCTGATAACTAGACCTATTATATTTTATATCTCCCAACAAATTTTCCATTATTCCCTTAGTAATAGGGCCAAATTCATGAGATTCTAACCAACGTAACGCTATTTCATGTAATTCCTCGCAATTATATGGAACATTACCCTCATCTATCCCATTTCTAATAACACTGTTCAATGCTTCCTTGTCACGCTGATTAACTGCAAATATTAGTCTATCTAAAAAGTTCTCTTTTATTTCTTTTTCACCCTCGCCAGAAAGTCTTCCTTCTTCTTTTTCTTTCTGCCAAAAAGGTGGCAGCTTTAACAAATTTAAAAGCCTTGTCATTTCTTTTTGCGAAAATTGATAAAGACCATTCTCATTTATACAAAAACAATCGTTTAAAATCTTATATCCTTTTTTTTTAATATTTATGTTATTAAATTGTAAAGGATAGAAATTTTTAGATCGTTCATATTTGAATTTCTTTTCTTCTGTAAGATTTAGGTCTGCATTAGTATAGATGACAAAATATTTTATATTTTCATCCTTTTCTAATTTTTCAATGAAAAGAGCGAAGCACTTATTCACAGAAAATGTATTCTTTTTCTCCTGCCGTTTAGAAGGAAATAACTGATAATAACCAATACTATTATTTGCATTGTGAGGCTTTATACAAGTAATGCTATCTTTATAATTGATAGTGACGTCAACAGATATGCCATAGTTTCTTTCCTCAAAATTGATGAGAAACATGTTTTTACGCAAGAACATATTGTGTAAGAAGGACATTAATAAATTGGATCCATATGTAATTTCAGATATATAACTTCCAAGTTTTCCATCTTTTTCTGAAGCTATTAAATCACGTAACACAATTTTTTGTAATGCTACATAACCGTCGTGAACTTTACTATTTTTTCCCATTTCACTTTTGATAATGCTGTTCAATTCTTCTCTATTAGGTTGATTAACTGCAAATACTAATTTATCCAAAAATGCTTCTTTTATTTCTTTCCGGTAATATTTCCTATCTTTTATTACTGTCTGCATAGCGGACGAAAATTCTAATCGCTTTAAAAGTTCATTTCTTATTATTTTATCTCGCGCAAATTGATAAAAACCACGCCCTTGTATATTATCGTTTGTAAAGAAAAAGTCTCTTAATATGATATCACGTTCTTCCATGCTATCAAATTTAAACGGATAAAAGTTTTTAAATCGTCCCCTTCTTAATCTGTTTCCTTTCGCAAGATTCAAGCTTGAATTAGTATAGATAACAAGGTATTCTATATCATTTGATAAATCATCTGTCTTAGAGATTAGATGTTTAACAAAACTATTAAGGTATTTATTCATGGAGAAACTTCGATTTTCTTTAGTAAATAATCTGGCATAACTAATATTATTATCTGTATAATATTTGTCTACATTTTCAATTTCTAGATGGATAGACTTCTTCTCGTAGCAAAGAACAATGTTACTAAACTTATCAATATCAGACTTTTCAAACGCTAACGATAATGAAGGATATTTATGTTTATATATGGACTTCCTTAGTAAGCAAAGAATCGACAAGTCTAATTGATACATAAGTCCAATCAATTGATGAGGAATACGTTGATAAGCATTACTCAATCCATCCCGTCTAGATCCATCTTGTAAATCATTAAGAAATTCCGAATCCTCATTGCTAGTATCATTTATATCAATGTGCCCACTTTTTGGTACCTTACTATCTTTGTCCGTAACAGTATGTTTACGTTTTCTAGAGCTTGCACCAATTTCACGATTTTCCTTACTTGTACTCCTTGAATGACCACTTTGTTTGTGCGAGTTATTTTTAATATCTCGTAGTTGCATAGAAATGTAAGATTTGGAAATATTGTTCGAGTTTGAATCTATCGCATTAACACTAGCTTCCTCTCTAGAAACTTTCATGCTTCTCTTTATATCTTTTTCAATATTACTAAGAAGTGGTACAAAATGTGATTCCTGTAATTCATCATGTAAATAATATTACCACCATTTCTCCTTCAATTTCAGGACTTCCGCATAGAACATTTTTCAACTTTAGATTTCTTACTTCTGGACCGGAACCCATATTTCCAATGTCTTCTGCAGTAAATTCAATGTGTGGAATATATTCACAAAGTTTTCATATTCTTCTTTTACAGCATTACCCAAACATGAGCCTTTCTTCGACTGATTAACTTGTTGCGCATATTGCTTGCAACTTTCCTGCAAAGACTTTATACTGAATCCTCTACTACCTGTAATCAGATCCTCGAAAAAAAAGAAAAAAAGAAAAAAAGAAAAAGAAAACAATCTACTTTACCCGCAGCAGCTCCTATCTAAAGTCTTCAGGCAATTTCTTTCTTAATGTTTCCAAAGGTTGATTAAGCTTCTCCTTTTTCTGTTTATCCTTTACATTTTTTATCTAACTAAAAATGAAAATCTTTTCTTTAATAACAAATCATTTTAGAGCAGCAGCATCAGATGATAGATCTGGTAATCCATTTAATCCAAACATATCAAATCTACTATATTAACCAGCAGCAAAAATGATTAAAGATTATAATTAAAGACATTATTTTATGTCGGATAATATCACTTTAATTAGTATATACTTTCATATATTTTATCATTAAATTAAGAATATGGTTACTTTTGTTTAAATCAAAACAACTACCGTGAGAACTGTTTCTAGATCAAGATTTAGAAAGGTTTTAACTATTTGTATTATTCTGCCTCCGTTGCTCTCTCTCTCTCTTTCGATGATTAGAGGAGCTTGCCAGAGACAAATATTATCTGAAGCAGAACTACATACTAAAGGAGACGATAAAGATTATTCCAACGGCGAGGGAGAAAGAGTACTGAGAAATGTCTTCGAAATTCTTTTTAACCTCTTCGAAGTAGGTTTGGAACTGAAAGTCTACCAAATGCTCAAATAGAAGAAAGAAACAAACCTGATTGCTGTAACAATGAAGTTTTTGCATGATAAGCTTAAGAAATTAATCAAAAAGATTTCCAAATATGATGATTTGTGTTGGGACAATAGGTTGGGCAGAAGAAGAGGTTGCAAGACCAGGATTGCAGAATCTATAGGCTACGGCAACGTTAGAAAAATAATATACGTTGCGCGGTTTGTGGAGTGAGAAAGGGGGATAGACGCATCGATACGGTTTCTCTCTCTCTCTCTCTTTTCCGCTTGGTCCGCTATGAACGAAGCGCGGTTTTTAGGAGTGAGAGAGAGATGGAGGATAGATGCGTCGCAACGGTTACCGTCGCGCACGACGAATGTGTGACGTAAACTTTCACACTTAGATATATGAAAAACTTTATTTCATTCAAGCGGGTTACGCTTGAATGTATAATACAGTAAATGGACACAGTACAAAATAATAACGACGGACAGCAATTCGGTGTGTATGGGTCAAGACCCTGATTCCAACTCAATGGTCTGTCTTTGATGTGCGGTGATTTTATACGCCCTCTTATCTCGCTCCACGTGGATCGTAGTCGGCTGCTCCTTTAACCGGATGTTGATATAATGACGTAACGGGGCGTGTAGGGTGTCACACCATCCTGCTCCACGTGGGGCACCTGCTTATCTCGCTCCACGTGGGGCAGCCTCTTATCTTGCTCCAGGTGGATCGTAGTCGGCTTGACCTTAACCGGATGTTATTATAATGGTGTAACGGCCCGCGTAGCCTGTCACACTCCCCCCGTCTCAGATTGAAGTTGGTCCTCCAAATTCAGCGGCGGCTCTTTTTCAATATGCTGCGTGGTATGTAGGCAGCTCGGCTTTGAATGATGGGTTCTTCTTCTTCGGTGATCGTCAGCTGGCTCGACGTGGGGGTACTTGCGTATGTGTTTTCCGGGGTCTGCCGGAAGAAACTTAGCGGTACGTTGTTCATAGGCCGGTTCTCGTTGTTAAATCTTACATTTTTAGTTTTACAGCAGAATAGGTGAAAACAGAGTTTGGAGGGCAGGTGGGGTTTGCAAATTTTGTACAGTCCATAACTGAGTAATAAACCAAGCGAAACGTAACTTAAAATTTTGAATATAGTCCAACTTGCTTCTCGAGCGGTTTTGATTCTATGTTCGGTTTGTATTTTGGCCAGCTGGTCGTCTAGATTGTTCAGGTCAATTCTGTATCGTTCTATATTGTCGTGTGTAGGTGTCATCTTGTCTAAGTTGGCAAAGATTTCTTTTAGACTGTCGTTAGTTGGTAGGACTAGGTCCTTTTGCTATAGGTAGTAAGTCAGATTTCCTTTGGTTTGTCCTATTCGGATATGCTCGCGGTCGTAAATTAGGTCACAATTTTCGTTCGCATATATGACGCTATTTCCGGTAATCTCTATAGTTTCGTGTTTCGCGTTACAAATAGTGTTGATTGGTATGGGTTTATCTATGATTACGATATATTGGTTTTTGGTGTGCAAAGGAATGAACAATACATCGGGTACTTTATATGCGACAAATTCGCAAGTAGTAATGGTGTCGTGGAGATTGATCGTGTCGTCGGCGCAGTTGCGTGTCTTACCCCTTTTCTTGATCGGTTGGGTTTGCCTACAGAGTGTTGTGCTCATGCGGGTCTTGCAATTTTTCGTCATGTATTGGTCGTCGACGGTTATGTACGTCAGTTTTGATGTGAAGAATATTGGTCTGTCAACTAGCGGTGCTACGAAAATTTGGTTCCTTTTCTGAGGAATGGGATATACCTGCACTATTTCCCATTCGTCTCGGGTGATAATAGGTATGGAGATCTTGAAAAATATGTGATTCTCGAGAATCGTTACTGCTAGTTGGCTGACGTCTAATGTGTATTGAAAGTGTTCACGGTCTGGCGTGAGTTTGGTGTGTAAGTTATTGTCTCTGAGTATTTTTTCGTAATTTCGCAAAAATTCGTCCCTGTTAATTAATTGGGTGCTTATGATTCCTTGTTTAGCTAAAGTAATTCCATTTAATAGCTCGTCAGTTTCTAAATGTAATTCTGTTATGGCTTCGGAGATTTGTAACAGGCTCTGGACGTACCTTTCGGTGGACTTTAATTCTTTCTTGGTTTTGCTTGATTTGGTACTTAGAGTTTCGAGGGATTGCGCACTTTCTGTGCTAATGACTTTTTGTATTAACATAGTCTGATTGACGATTATGTTTTTGAGGTCGTTATTTTGATCAAACAGCATGTCGATATTTTTGTTAATTAGGGTTAACTCGTCCTCGTCTAAAGTTCCGAATATTGATTTAGGTATTGATCCTACGAAATTCAATAGTCCTCTTTTGTTGCGGTTATGAGTAATGTCTTTCAGGTGTTGGATTGAACGTTCGAGGCGGTGTGCGGATTTTACAAGATTGTATGCTTCTATCATGTATGCGCATTGCTGGGCTTTGCAATGATCTTTGACGGCGAAACTTAATTTAAGTAGATTGTCGTAAGAACTATATATCTGGCTAACGTTTACTCCTATAATGATATTTACGCTATCGCTATAAACATAGGTTTTACCTATAACTTCGCGATACAATGATTTACCTAGCGGTTCTACAATTACTTTGGCGTATATCATGCTTCCGTAGAGGATGAGTGGCCTGGAAAGTAAGGTTTTAGTCGATTACCATGGATCTTTTTCCATGTGTTATTTATGAGGATTTCATAATATGGAGTTTTTACTCGTTCAATGGTGTAGGGTCCTAACCATTCTGTATCTAACTTATGCTCCTTATGATCATTATGTATCAAAATTGAATCTCCTATGTTAAACATGGTCTGAGGCTTAATTATTTTCCTCTCTTGCTCTCTTTGGTAACGCTTCTTATTTCTGATTAACGTGTCGCGTGCGCTAGTCAATTTCGCGTCCCATTCTCTTTTGCGCAGTTTTACTTCTTCTGGCAAACTACGTTGAACATTCTTTGAAATTGTAGAAGGTAAATTGGCTTTATGCCCAAAAGTTAATTCAAACGGCGTATATCCCGTGGCATCGTGGACCATGGTGTTGTACGCTAAACTAATAAAACTGAGATTCGTATCCCATTTTGAGTCGTCTTTGGCTTGCATTGTTTTTAACATGTCTTTTATGACGGCGTGTGTTCGTTCTAAGCTCCCGTTAGATTGTGGGTGAAATGAAGTCGTAGTAATGTGTTTGATCTGGAAGGCGTTTTCGTATTTCTGCATTAATTCGCTAATGAAGTATTGTCCTCGGTCGGTTAGTATCTTTTTTGGTGCAGAAAAGATGTAGATGTAATGGTTTAACAGGCCTTCCCATATTGATTGGGTTTGCATTGATTTTAGTGGTATTAATATGAGGTACTTGGTTAGTTCGTCATGCATGGACAGGATGTATTGATGATTATTTTTAGTCTTGGGCAGGGGTCCGAGTAGGTCCATGGTGATCTTTTCATTGGATTCAAGAGGTGTGTCAGTGACTTGGGGTAATTCTTTGGGTCTTATCCTAGTCAGTTTTTGTTTCTGGCAAATTTCACACGATTCGATTTTCTTTTTAATTCGGTCCATCAGGTTTGGTATCGTATAGTCTTTTCGTATACGTTCGTAGGTCTTCTGTATTCCTGGATGTGCAGCTAAGTCGTGGTTCTCTCTGAGTACTTGTTGGATTTCTTTCTCGTCTAACTCGTGAATTGGTTTGTCGGCAAATTGTATGTCGTCGCGTTCCTCGTTTAGGAATAGCAGGAATCTTTTGATGTTGGAGATATCTACTTCGTCTAAGCTGTTGTCAGCTATACCTATCTTGTCGTTGTCTCGGATTATTGTGCTTAGTCTGTCTAACCAGTCCTTTTCGTCGAATGTTCCTAAGTCGGTTTTTCTTAGCTGATAGAAGTTTTGTCTGTTCACGGTTCTTTTAAGGAGTTTTGGCGTTTGGTCGCTCTTTTCCCATACTTTAAATGCGTCGTACAGTTCCGTTTTGTCTTCGGTCAAGTTATGGATAGCTAATGGTTGTCTAGAGAGTGAGTCTGCGGCTTTGTTGTCTTTTCCTTTCACGTATTCTATCGTGTAGTCGTATTCTTCAAGTCTAAGTCGCCATCTAATTAATCGACTGGAAGGGTCTTTACAATTGTGAAGCCATTTCAAGGATTGGTGATCGGTTCTTATAATGAATTTGTGGCCTAATAGGTATTGCCTGAGCCTCTTGGTCGCCCATACTATGGCAAGAAGTTCCTTTTCGGTAGTCGTATAGTTGCGTTCGGCAGGATTCAAAGTTCTTGATATGAAACAACAGGGGTGGTCGTCTTGCGACAATACGGCTCCTAATCCTTCGTTACTCGCATCGGTGGTCAAAGTAAAAGTTTTCGTGAAGTCTGGAAATTTCAGTACTGGTGTCATACAGAGTTTAGTCTTAAGTTCATTGAAACTGTTTTGGGTCTTGTCGGTCCAGTGAAAAGGTGTCCCCTTTTGTGTGAGTTCTGTCAGTGGCTTAGCTATTTTAGAGAAATTTCTAATGAATTTGCGATAATATCCTGATAGTCCCAGAAAAGATTTTACGTCTGTCGGGTTTCTTGGTTGTGGGAATCTCTTTACGGCTTCGATTTTCTTGGGATTTGGCTTAACTCCGTCGGTGGTTACTATATGTCCTAGGTATTCGAGTTCAGGTTTTAAGAATTCACATTTGTCCGGCTGTATTTTTAAACCTAGTTCTTTTAGTCTTTGTAACGTCATGGCTAAATGCTTGTTGTGTTTTTCTATGCAATCTCCGTAAATTATAATGTCGTCTAAGTAGACTAGTACGTTGGGGAGTCCTCTTAGGGCGTTGTCCATCATGCGTTGGAAAGTGGCGGGCGCGTTTTTAAGTCCGAATGGCATGAGGTTAAAGTGGAAATGTCCTTGTTGGGTACTAAAAGCGGTGTACTTTTTAGAGTTATTTGACATGGGAATTTGGTGGAATCCTGAGGAAAGGTCTAAAGCTGAGAAGAATTTAGCGTTTCCTAATTGGGATAGGATTTCGTCTATGTCAGGTAAAGGGTAAGCGTCTTGGTCTGTTAGTTCGTTTAATCGCCGGAAATCGATGACAATTCTCCATTTTTGCTTTCCAGATGCGTCTGCTTTCTTTGGTACTACCCACACAGGTGCGTTGAAAGGCGAATCAGAATTTTCGATAATGTTTTTCTCCAGCATTTCGTTAATTTGCTTGGATATTTCTTCCTTATGTTTCTCGGGAGGTCTGTATGATTTTACGTTAATGATTTTGTTTTCTTTGAGCGCGATCGAATGTTCAGTCAGGTTTGTGCAAGGAAGAGTGGTTTTGCTAAGATTAAAAACGTCTATGTAATGTAATTGGTTCTCTAAGTTCTGGCTCTATGTGATCTAATCTGACAAGTTCTCTAAAATTTTGTACGTCTTCGAAGCTGTTAGAGTCTTCGATGATATTGGAAATTGAGGTTTTGGACTGACCACCATTGAAAAAGCATACTGGCGTAGGTTGTCCTTGTAGGTAAACGGTTTCCTTTAGACTCTGGCCTGGCTCGATCGCGATGTCTTTCTGCGCCAAAGAACAAGTGTTATTGTCGAGTTTGATGCAATCTTTCGAAATGGTGTAATCGTATTTGGCTAAACCGGGTAGACCTAGTATACCATCTTCTATAATAGGAAAATCATCGCTTATTATATTAAAAGTAATATTTTTATGAAAAATTGATATGTCTATTTCTTCGGTAGTCTCATAGGTAGAATGTCCCATTGTGAATTTGCAGATCTTTGATCTTATTCTGTTTGCTTCGCAAAATTTTCGTTTGAGTATGTTAATTCCGGCTCCAGTGTCGATGAGTAGTCGTAGTCGATCTGTTCTGTCTCTTGCTCTTCTGGTGAGGTTGAGGGTTGGTAGTTGTCCCAGTGTGGCGTTGTTGATTCGAATCCGTTCGGAGGTGGATGCTCTTTTATTTCTTCCATCAGGGTGTTGTTGACTCGTCTGAGGCTCGCTGATTGAAAATTTCGGCAATAATTAGCAGTGTGTCCCAATTTGTTGCATTTGAAACATTTCATAGCACTTCTTTCAGTGAGTGGCTTATTTTCGAAGGCGGCGAACTTGGGTGCGGTCGCAGTTGCCTGAGGTGGCATGTAGCTTGTTTTAGGCGTTTGCTTGAGTGGTGAGGAAAATAATCGTTGTGGCTGTTGGAAGGGCCGTCTCACGGGGATAGTTTGTTGACGTGGCTGTGTCTTGATAAGTCGTTCGAAGTGCGTGGCTCGTGTTTCTGCTTCGTTGAGGTTAAACGGAAGGCTACACAAGACCATTCGTGATATCTCGTATTGAAGTCCTCGGCTGTAATCGGTTACGGCGTCAATTTGACATCTGTCTAACATTGCTCTTCGCGTCAATTCATCTCGGTATTCGTTGGCTATGCTATATTGTAATGAGTTGAATGCTTTTCGGAATCTGATCGTATAATCTTGAACAGTTTCGTGCGCGAATTGTCTAATTTCGCGTAATCTGTCTTGATTTTCCCTGACAGTGGTTTGTGCTGCGACGTTCTTTCGTAGGGCGTCGTATAAAATTTCGAATGCGTTAATGCGGATGTTGGCTATTGCGGCGGCGGCTTTTCCTACGATCAATCTGTTCTTAACTGCTTTTAATAAAATGAGTGGGTCTGCACAAATTGAACGTATTTCTTGCAGTTCGTTAATAAATTCTTCCACTCCTGTTCCGGTCTCACCGTTTAGGATGGGTAATATCTTTAGGGCGTCAAGGACGGATATTTGGTGTCTTTGAGGGATTGAAGTTGCTTCATTCCTTGGAATGGGTGCTTCCGAGGATGTTTTAAGAGGCGGGTTCAATGGAGGCAAATTCGGGTAAAGGTTCTTGGTAGTTGCGTGTAAGACGGATATTCTGTCGTCGGTCGTCATTATTGATCCGTAGTCAGTGGAGTCTTCGGGTCGGGAAGTTTGTCCCAAGTCGAATTTTGAAAGTGTGCGAGAAAGTATTTCTATTTCTTGAATGCGTTTAATATTTTCTTCGTCCGCGGCTTTTAAGTTTCGTTTAATTTCTAGCATTTCGCGTTCAATCTTTTCGTTATAATTTTGCATTGTGGACAGGATCGTCCTGGTGTCTGAACTAAGATTATTGTTCTTTTCTTCTTGAGCTGATGTTGATTGAGTCGGCTTGCTCATGTTGAATTTTATAATTTGACTGTCGTTGGTGCTTGAACTAGACGTGCTACTGTGACTGTGTCTTCTAACGCGGTACGTTTTGAACGAATCCAGATTGCTCACCTTGGCTTGTATCCGTAGATTCCAATTCCTTCGTAGTAGGGGTTCTGGTTCATCAAACAGTTGCTGGTCCGTGGATCCTCGTGTCTGCGCGTTCCCGTAGGCCGAACTCTCGTAGTTTCGTTTCGCGTAGATCTGATGGATCCTGGCAAGGATCGCCAATATGTGACGTAAACTTTCACACTTAGATATATGAAAAACTTTATTTCATTCAAGCGGGTTACGCTTGAATGTATAATACAGTAAATGGACACAGTACAAAATAATAACGACGGACAGCAATTCGGTGTGTATGGGTCAAGACCCTGATTCCAACTCAATGGTCTGTCTTTGATGTGCGGTGATTTTATACGCCCTCTTATCTCGCTCCACGTGGATCGTAGTCGGCTGCTCCTTTAACCGGATGTTGATATAATGACGGCACCTGCTTATCTCGCTCCACGTGGGGCAGCCTCTTATCTTGCTCCAGGTGGATCGTAGTCGGCTTGACCTTAACCGGATGTTATTATAATGGTGTAACGGCCCGCGTAGCCTGTCACAAATGCGTCGCATTTGTAACGAGTCTGGAGACGATTTATAAGCGGTCTTCTTGTCTTATTGAATTTAATCATGTGGCGTTTTTTTATCGCGCTTGAATTTTTACATTGTAGGAAATGTTTTGGAGTGTGAGAGCGAGAGAGAGAGGGGTAGATTAGAGAGGCTGCGCTTGCATTTTTACGACGTTGTGAAGAGTGAAGTGCGCGTGCGTGCATGTTAATAAATAGATGAAGCATAACGCGGAGCAAATTAAGTCGTTGTCGTACAGTGGAAAGGTGCGTGTTGCTATAGACATATATTTTGCAAAAAGTAAGTTTACGTTTAAGATGCCCGCAATAGATTTTATTGTCGATATGGACGGTTTCTTCGTAGCCAACAAATTTAATTGTAAAGAATTAGCCATCGTTAATGCTCATACCGCTGAATATGAATTATTTGAATTCGAATTGTACGTTCGCTACATGGATTTATCCAGAAGCGATCAGAAGTCTGCATGGCATGTCTCGAATTTCGTGCACGGGATTTCATTTAAAAATTTCCAGGGGAAAAAGAATTATCAACAAGAGGACATTGGCATTATTATAAAAAATTTCGTTCGAGACTACAAAGATCCCGTCGTCGCGTACAAAGGGGGGCATATTGAAAAGGATATTTTAAATAAAATAGGAGTTGGCAGTTTCAATTTGGAATATCTCGGCTGTCCGAAATTCAATTCATTGATCGCGGAACCGATGTATCAAGAATACCACGTACCATGCAGGCTTCATTGCTGGACGCGAACTTCGAAAGAAAAGATTCAATATCATTGTTGTTTGAGCGAAGTTCGTGTATTTTAGATGTGGCTAATGAAATCGATAGGTAACACTTTTTTTTTTCTTTTTTTTTTAGTTAGAATTATTTTTTATTTCTATGGCGCCTTTTTGTAGAGAGAGAGAGAGAGAGAGAGAGAGAGAGAGAGAGAGAGAGAGCGTAGGAACGTATGGATTATCGGTGCGAAGAGGACAGGCTTAGCAGCTTTGAAAATTGGCCGATCCCGTTTATTAAGCCGGAGGAGCTCGCGATCGCTGGATTTTATTATCTGAGGGAGGATGATTTCGTGGAATGCTTCGCGTGCGGCATAGGACTTTATTGGTGGGAAGCCGGGGACAAACCCATGTTGGAGCATCGCTTTTGGTCCAGGAATTGTCCGTACGATCCTCGAACAACGTTATGTATATGTTTAGCGCGCAATGTCCGTTTTGTCCATCAACGATGACGACGACAACGAGGGTGGTGGCGTCAACGATGAATAAAAAAAATGTAATACAAAGTTTAAAATATTTTTTAATTTGTAAATTTGCTGTGTAAAAGCATATGCATCAATCGAAAATAGGGATACATTTCCGAGTTCAGAAAAAGTCGAATATTGGATAATAAGCACGAATCGAATTGGGTAGGGTTTATCTTTAAATCGTTTTTCCTTTCGGTTTGTAACGCGATTGTCACGTACCGCGGTTTTTTCATTTGCGGAGCTGTTTTTATCGCCCACGTGTGCTTCGTGGTTGTTTGCAGCATCGGATACTTGTACAGTTACCACGAACGGAAACTCATGCTGATCGTTCTTTCGCTCTCAAGAATACGCAGCATCGACAACTTGTGTATTTCATCCAAAGCGACGTGCGACATTCTCCATTGAATTTGATACAAATCCAGGACAGGTTTCGCATTGTCGTACCAGCTTCGTAAAGCGTTAGCGTCGTTGCGCGCGCGAATCAAAATCAATCCGTGCCGAGCATTTATTACAACGCGTTTGTAATCTTCGCAGAAGTCTAGCAATGTGTTCATATGCACGCAAAAGTTGAAATGTAGCAAATTCGTAAGCGTTACGGTGAGAGTTTCCCTCCGTTGATCATCGTTTCTGTATATCCAGCCCGCGTTGGACAGCGTGTGACAGCCTACACGCCCCGTTACACCATCATAACAACATCCGGTTAAGGTCCAGCCGACTACGATCCACGTGGAGCGAGATAAGAGCCTGCTCCACGTGGAGCGAGATAAGAGCCTGTATAAAATCACCGCACATCAAAGACAGACCATTGAGTTGGAATCAGGGTTTTGACCCATACACATCAAATTGCTGTCCGTCATTACTATTAAAATTTGTACTGTGTTCATTTATTGTATTGTACATTCAGGCGTAACCCGCTTGAATGAAATAAAGTTTTTTATATATCTAAGTGTGAAAATTTACATCACAAGCGCGTTGCTCTTCGTAATGTTCAGACTGATGTAATTCTTCAAGATCGTCGTTGTACCGGGATTTCTGGACCGATCGATTTCCACTCCGTTCAGTTCATAACGTATCTCGTCGAACATAAACGCTACCGCATTGTTCTCTAGAGCCACCGTGTCGTTGGTCGATCCTCCTGGTAGGCTGAGTCTTCCCTCCACGTATAGGAAGCTTTTACACGGAAGAGTGTACAAGTCTTGATGTTGAATGGGTAATCTTATCTCATCACTGTTTCCAAACGTTGTGTTGGCGTACGTATTGTAGGTGTGCATGTCGATCGTAGTTATTCGATTGTCGAAGATTGGTGCCTCAGAGATGTTCAGAATGTCGTCGGACATGGCGGTGAAGCGAGTTCGATTACTTGGTAACGATGAATCCCAAAGATCGCAAATATTCCACGTTTCGGTTAGTTTCCTCGTCTTCTTCTTCTCCTTATTGTCGAAATGGCGCGCCGTTTTTTATGTTCGACGTATTCGATATCCTATTATTATTATTATGAATTAACATAACGGCTATGTCAAGGTTATGAGGCGATTCGACGAACGTGCAGCCGAACCGTGATTTCTTCGTTTCGAAAATCAATCAAACGTGCAGACTGGTCCACGATGCGAATCGTTAAATCTTCCATTGATCGTGTAACGATCAGGAGGTAAATGACTCGTACCGGTGTTTCCGATATTTTATACTCCGGCGACATGTTAGGCGCGAATTCGTGTATCGTGTGAATCAGTTTCCCGTTATCGTACGAACGGGTGGTTACGTTGCATTCTATTCGAATAATATTCGTGTTAATGATATTCACGGAAGTGTGCGATACATGCCACGTGTTCGGTGATAGAATGCGATTCCTAGAGAATCCTAGGATTGGACCCACGGTGTCGGGTTTCGTAAAATCTATCTTATATGCGCTTTTAATTTCGCTTTTCATAGTATTGTTGATCGCTCGTAGGATCAGCGGATATTCTACATCGTTGTTATCTTTGGCTGGAGAAGGATACCGCGCGCTTATCTCACGCCTCAAGTAAGCGTTGATCGCCCCCAGTTCGTACGAGCCGTCCGGGATGTTTATCTCCTCACCCTCGTCGCCGAAATAGAATTTATTGTCTCCAATTGTCGAAAAAGAAACTTTAGCCTCGGACAAAAATTAATTTATAGTTTACTTAGGACTGAGATTCGAAAATATCAGATTACGTTTCCGCCGGTTCCGTCAACACGCACCGACGGTGATGTAAACTGTATATCAAAGATACCGCTATACAGGGTGTTCGACGATTATTTTAACAGCCAAAAATGAGGGGTAGCTGAGGTCATTTGAAGTAACTTTTTCCTTTGCGAAAATGCAATCTGGGGCTTTGTTTACGAGTTATTAACGAAAAACACTGGCCAATGAGAGGTGACGGTGCGAGGGAGAGGGTCCGCGAGAGAGTCCGCAGCACGAGGCTTTAACAGAAGGTCGGGACGGACTCGAGCCGCGTTCGAAGTATTGAACAAGTCACAAGACGAGAACTTACCGGATTTTTTTACTACATAGCAGTGATATTTTTAAGAAAAACGCTGTTCACCTTTACTTTAGAACGTCTGAAGAATATTTACTAATTTTTCGGACCCGAAATAATATGAAGTTTAACCGTGGCAGCCGTTTTAATTTTCTGGTGTGCATGACACCTCGTGTGTACCACTTAACTGGCTCTGCAAAAGAAATTACTGAGTATAAAATTGCAAAGTGATACCCCATTGATGAGACACTTCACGACATTTGATGGCCTAATCACTGAATTGAAAGCAGCTGGAGGAAAATTAGAAGAGATAGATGTAATTTCTCATTTGTTATTAACACTTCCATCATCTTATGATGGAATGATAACAGCTATTGAAACTTTAGCTGAAGACAACTTAAGTATTGCATTCGTAAAAAGCAGGCTGTTGGATCATGAGGTGAAATTGTTAAATGAGAATGCCGATTCAAGTATAAAGATACTCCAGGCAATTAAACAAAATAATAATAAAAGGAGATTCACTAATCAAGACATTCCTATAAAAACAAAAAAACGTGGAAATTTTTAAATACGAAATAAAACGTCTACGAACATGAAGACAAAAGCAACACATGTGACAAAATGTTGCCAGTGTGGAAGAAAAGGACATATAAAGAAGGATTGTTACTACCACAAGAGAACCATGGACTATAAAAATAGCGAAAAAAGGAGAACATTACAAACAGTGCAGTGTGTGCAGCAAAATACAAATGCTGCAAATACAGATGGATTTGCATTCATGGCAGGATATGTGGAATGCACTGAAGATAGAAGAGAACGGGTTTAATTTTTATTGGATTCAGGAGCGTCCGACCATATTATCAATAGGGAGGACTTAGCAAAACGAGGAGCTGAAGACACCGATCAGGATATCAGTGACAAAATCTGGAGAATACATCATGGCAACAAAAAGGGACACACTAGACGTACTCAGTGACACAGGAGTCGCAGGAGAATTGAAGGACGTCCTATATTCGCCGGAAGTTCCATATAACTTGCTCTATGTATCAAAGATGCAAAGTATGGGTAATACGATTGTATTTGATAAACAAGGTGTACAGATTTTTAAATCCGGTAAGGTGATCATCAGGGGTAAGTCCTCAAACAATCTTGTTACAATAGATTTTAAAATAAAGCATGAACAAGTAAACTCAGTCCAAATGTACAGTATTATCAAAGGTAATTTTGAACTATGGCATGAACGCTTGGGACATATTGAAAAAAGTAAATTCTTAGAGTTAAGAAATAAAGGAATGATTAGCGATGTCGAATTGGTAAATAAAATAATACCTAATAATAACTTATGCGAAGCTTGCGTTAATGGAAAACAAGCACGATTGCCGTTTAAAAAGGAAAAAGATAAAGATCATGTAAAAAGACCTTTGTTTATAGTACATTCGGACGTGTGCGGTCCAATCACTCCTTCCACGAATAAAATATTTAAGAATATTTGATTCTACAGTATATGTGCATGATAAAACTAGTAAAACCAAATGTAACGAAAAGTCATGGAAAGGAATACTAGCAGGCTATGAAACAAACGGGTATAGAGTGTGGGACGTGAAAAGGAAAAGTATTTCGTTGTCAGAGATACAATATTTGACGAAGTTAATTTCCTAAAGTCAAGGCCGGTAGCAAATGTTAAAGAGATTAGTTGTGAAAAATCTCAAAATAAAATTGAAATTTCTGACGTAATGTCAAACTCAATAAAGGAATTAAAGAAATCTGATAATGGCAAACCAGATAGTTTAAGTTCGGAAAATATCGGAAATAAAACTGATGTTTCTGACGTAAAGTCAAAATCAGTGGGTGATCCTAGTAAGTCTGTTGATGGAAAAACAGATAAACTAGAGAGTATAAATCCAAACAGAATCAATGAAAAATTCCATAATGATAATATTGAAATAACAGTAGATAGGTCTTCTTCTCAGAATAGTACAAATACAGATAGTACAAATAGCAGTAAAAGAATGTTATCAGAACCAAGAAGGAGTGATAGGACTAAAAGGAAACCGCACATTTCATATGATGAAGACGACATGCCGATTGATTATATGATGTGTGCACAATCGGTAGTTTGTGAAACTCCTGCATCATATCAGGAAACAAATAACAGAAATGATAGGGAACAATGGGAACAAGCTATTAGAGAAGAAATTAATTCTCTTATGGTGAATAAAACTTGGACATTAGTACCAAGTCCTAGCAATAGAAATATAATAAATTGTAAATGGGTATTTACGATAAAAGATGATGAATTTGTAAACCCATTAAGATATAAAGCTCGGCTGGTTGCAAAAGCGTTTAGCCAAAAGTATTTAGTAGATTATAATGAAACCTTTGCTCCGATTGCAAGGATTTCAAGTTTCAGATTTATAATTGCTTATGCTAATCAATTTAATTTATTAATCCATCATATGTATGTAGAAACCGCATTTTTAAACGGTATATTAAAGGAGGAAATTTATATGAGAGTACCTGAGGGAATTGAAAACAAACAGAATCAAGTTTGTAAATTAAATAAAGCTTTGTATGGATTAAAACAAACAGCAAGATGCTGGTTTGAAGAATTCGAAAAGGCTCTTAAAAAGATTTTCAGAATTCCCCAGTTGACCGTTGTACTTATATTTTAGATAAAGGAGATATTTCTAAAAATATCTATGTAGTTTTGTATGTCGATCATTTGGTAGTTGCGACAGCTAATATCATAACGATGAATAATTTCAAAGACTACTTAATGAACAGGTAATGAACAGTTTCATTAGAATTGAAAGGACTGGAGAAAATATAACTCTAGACCAAAGTACTTATATTAGAAAAGTATTGAAGAAATTTAATATGGATAATTGTAAACCCATAAATACTCCACTTGAAAGTAAGCTTAATTATGAAGCCCTGAATTCAGACGAACAATATGAGGCACCTTGTCGAAATGTTATTGGTTGTTTGATGTATATTGTAACATACGAGGAATCTTCCCACGTATTTTTTATATTCCTTCCTGAAGGCATACGCCAGGCTGGCGGCAGCCAGTCGGGGATGGATTTGTATATCGTGAGTCGAGAACCTCCGAGGGGGTACGACGACGAACGTTCTGGAACCGGACCACGTAGCAACACCGCCACTACCATTTTTCCCATAAAATTCTAGTATATAAAGGGCTCTAACGCGACCGGGAAGCGGGCTAGTTTCGTGACATTCGTTGAGACGGAAACATTAGCAAGATCGAGTTAAATTCTCTTTCAACCAAATCTCAGAGGTAACAGCCTAGAATCGAAAGCCCCCGCCGGCTCAGTGCGAAAAACTGAGAGCGCGTTTAGAGTCCACAAACACACACTCACACTTGTTAAACCCAGCGCGCAACAAATTAGTTTCTACCAGTTTTTTGGTTTCCACTTCAATTATTACCATCTCCTGCTTCGAACCAGTAATAGGTAAGAACCCACCAAGGTATACCTCAGCCGCTCGAGGTATATCCTTATTTCTTTTTAACAAAGTTACGAGGCACCCTAACACCAATTCCTCCAACCATCTTATCCAAACCCCTTTGAAGGTAGCCACCCGTGTCGAAATAAACATTGGCTGGTCTACGCACCTCATCCTAACCTAAAAGGTAGCCACCCGTGTCGAAATAAACATCGGCTGGTCTACGCACCTCATCCAAAAAGATTCCAATTGCATGCAACCTCCGGCCACCCAAACTGCCTGGCCCTCGGCACGTAACAATATTATGATCTGTACGTGACCTGATCTATGTGTAGCTGTGAGCATTTTGAGCAGATACACAAATAAAAGAAATAAGGAATTATGGATTTGTCTTAAAAGAGTTTCAAGATATTTGAAAGGCACGACAGATATCAAACTAACGTACACAAGAGGTACATATGATAACATCTTGATAGACAGCAGGGTATGCTGATTCAGATTGGGATGGAAACGACACAACTGGTTATATATTTAAATTGTTCGAAAAATATACAATTAGTTGGAATACGAAAAAGCAATCATCAGTCGCGGTCTCTTCGACTGAGGCTGAATACATGGCTTTATTTAAAGCAGTTAAAGAAGCATTATGGTTAAAATCTTTAGCAACCAGTATCAAAGTAAATATATCAGAATCCATTGTAATCTATGAAGACAATAATGGTTGTATTAGTATTGCAAACAACCCAACTAGTCACAAAAGGTCAAAACATATCGATATTAAATATCACTTTGCCAGAGAGCAGGTAGAGAATAAAGTACACTGGAGGTATGCCCCGCCTTTTCAGTGCTGCGCCGAGTCCTAAGAAGGGAAGTTGGTCGCGACCTCGCTCTCTCCAGCTTAGTTGGGGCCATGCTGGAGAGCCCGAGAAAATGGGCGGCAGCCATCGCCTTCTGCGAACAGGTAATGTTGCAGAAGGTGGCTGCCGAGCAGGGTCGCCGTGAGCGGGGGGTGCGGCGTGTGCGCCCACGCCTAGAGCCCCCCCCCCCCGAGCAGCTGAGAATAGACGGGCGGCGGGTGTACCAGATTATGCTGGTTTAATTGCCCGCCGCCTGCCAACTGAAGATGTCCTCCCCATATTGGGAGTGACGAGGCGGTGTGGGGTGCGATCCCCCGCACCGCCGAATCAAGATGATTCATGGGGGGTGGATAATCTCCCCCCCGGGACGCGGCCGGCCACCGCTATTCCATCCTGGTGGCCGGCCAGGCGTGGGGGAGCCGCGGTTGTGTTCTTTGAGAGTTCCCGTGGCTCCCCCGCTAATCGCCAGCGCCCTAGGCCGCCGTGGGGGTTTTAACGGGTCAAACCCCGCACTACCCCCGTCCCGTCCTTCGGGCGGGTCGGGAGTGTCTGACCAGCAGATTTCCCCCACGTTAATAAAAAAAAAAAAAATGCTGACCAAGCCACTTCCAGGACAGAAGTTCATCCAAATGAGAGTTGGAATAGGCGTACAATAACAGAATTTTTTTTCTCATTGTTCAATTAATATAAGAAATAAATGGTCTGGTCAGGTTTTTCTGGGGACTGATATTCGAAAATATCAGATTACGTTTTTCACCGGTTTCGTCAACGCGCACCGACGGTGATGTAAACTGTATATTAAAGATGCCGCCATATACCATCGCCGGTGTCGTTAGAACACATCGTGCTCTGACCGTTAGTGATCCCAGTACCGAGAATACAATGTAAGACGCGATGAATGACCGCCTCTGATTGGTGGAGAAGACCACACCAAAAAAGGTATATAAGCAGGCGTCAGTTCGTACATATACCTTCTCTCAAATGAAAGTAAAAATAAAGCTGTTTAAGAAATGGAATTAATATCATATTTATTTGAGAAATAATCCAAGCCAAAATCCCAATACCGATATTTGAACTGATGTTTGGTATCGTGTAATACGTTTGCAAATCGAGCAGGCCCAGTTCGTAATCGGCATTGTTGAGATCTATAGGCGGGAAGTACTTGGATGCTAACACGCTACTTCTTCCCGATAACGTGAACGTGTATGACATCCTTGCGACGAACTATATCAGAGTTCCTCGCAGAAATTTCACACACAATTGTCCGCACACGCTTTCGTCGTAACTTTGATAAATCTTGTGATTGTACGTGATGGTCGGAAATAACGAATCAATTCGATCGGTGGTCGAAAATCTCCAAAACTATCGAAGTAACTGACTCGCTAATCATGTTTTATATACGCGACCCAGTGCGTTCCTGAACCATGACCGCTATCCAGATTCACTATTCCTCGTTCGTTTACCCATATTTGTTTCGGCAATTCATCGCGCATGAAAACTCCGCGAAAATGCGGTAATTTTTTACAGACGATTTTCAATTCCACGTCCGTCGTCGAGTTATCTTTTTTCCTTTCTTTTGACTTCTTTTTCTTCTTCATTCCTTTTCCACGTTTGTACGGCGCGAGATACACTCCGCGGCCCTCCATAGCGCGATTGTGTCGTCGCGCTTCTTCCAATTGTTTCTTCGCAGCTTTCGCATCGTTTATTGTTTTGATCACCCCAGCAGCGCCATCTGTCAACGCTTCCAAAGCTCCCAAAGCGGGTAAAATGAATGTTATGATTAGTCTGTTGGAGAGTCCGAATTGGCTGCGATTCGCAAACTTGTACGTGTATTCGAAATCGCTGCGTCAACCACAGTATCAATACTTGAGCAACTTGTTCTCGTCCGTGGGGGATGTAGGTTATTTTGCCTACTCGGACAACGCGGACGTGATTCCTCAGGCAGATGCTCGGCCGAATTCGATATTTATCTTTGACGACGTTGCTTGCGACGAACAGGATGTCATGAGAGAATATTTCGCGATAGGCAGACATTCGCACATCGGTTGTTTCTATCTGTCGCAATCGTACGCGAGAATACGCAAACATTTGATTCGCGACAATGCAAATCTAGTGATTCTATTCAATCAAGATGTCACGAATCATATGAATACAGATATGTCGTTCGAAACGTTCAACGCACTTTGTACGAGGTATTGGCGAAACAAGTACGGATTCCTTGTAATCGACAAAGACAGCCCTGCGAATCGTGGTCGTCACAGGCGCGGTTTAACGAATTTGTCGTGCTGTGATCGGGACTCATTTGGACTGCAAGAGTCGTTGAAGTCGCATCGTACCGCCCGATATGCGTCGGTCTAAGGAAAACCGGCGAGCCGCGATCGCCAAAGAAATAGCCAAGACCAGTGATGTCATACGTAAAAATAGTTTAGCTCTGAAGGTTGGGAAAATGAATACGGAGTCGAACATTGAGACGAATTTACGCCCGATCGAGGAGCCGTTGAAACAGCTGGTTCAAAATACAGCTACGGAAGCGAACGATAATATGCCGATAGCGGATCGGCCGTTGGATCCGTAAACGCAGTCGCTATTCTCTATGAAGAAAGTAGAGAGAAAATGGAACAAGAAGAAGAAGAGGAAGCATGACGAAGCAGCTTTAACGCCAAGGATGCATTTGAAGAAGAAAAAGAAAATATATTCCCCTGTCCTTACCAACGATGACATCGGCTATGTGTTGTACGACGACGACGATGACGACGACGACAGTGGCAACAGTGACCTTAACGAGGCGGGTGGCAATAAGGCGCACGAAACGATACCTACGATACTTTCGGAGCAACAAGAGAAAGCTTTCGAATCGTCTCCAACGGCCACAGCATCGTTGGAGTCATCGGTGCGAAACATTTTGAAAAGTCCTGAATCGCACCGCGACGAATACGAACATTTGTTCAACAATCTTGGACCTTTAGCCAGCAAATACTTGCGCAATTCCTTTAGCGGACCACCGAAAAATTTGGACAACGTGTATGGAGTGTATTTTTATAATGACAAACTGATACTTGGAAACACCACGTTTGATGTTGAAAGCAACAACGATATCGTTACCAGGTCTCTACGAATTGATATTCAAAAGAATACCCGACGAGAACCTGTACATCGAGGTCGATAAGGATATTTACAGAAACATTCTCATCGCTACGCGCGCGCATCAGCGAGGTAACCAAATAATGGGGAATAAGGGTTACAAGTACAAAACTATCATAGGACCGATGTTTTCGACGTTGCGCGGAAAGGGTAAACAAATTCCAACGATGATGCGCGTAACCAACAATCCAATCGATTACGTGCATTGGGACGATCCGAACGAGCTCGGGTATCGTTTGATATTGCTGATGGCATCGAAAAATGCCGGGCCCACTGGTCACGACAACGAAATAATATCCGCAATCGAAGAACTTCGAAGAAGTCGGATTGATTATAAATTAAATCGTTCGATACTCGTTACTGCAGTAATGAATGAAATGTCTGTTGATAAATTTAACAGGTGGTTCGATAGAACGAGCATTCGTTGGAATTGCTGCGAAACCAATCAAACGATATCTGTGGACGAAAATTGGAACGATAGATTTACAAATATTGAGTTGAGACTCGACCACGTTTGTCAACAAATACATCAGATTAAACAACAACAACAACAAGAGCTGCTCGAAACATAGATGAAGAAGATAATGATTGAACCGAGAAATGAGAAAAATGTTGCGGTAGTGGCAGCGTCAGCAACCGAAGAAACCTCGGTAGCATAAAGTTAAACGAAGAATTCGTTCATCTTTCGTTTTGAAGCGACCGCGAACCCGATAAAGCAAGAGAGAGAGAGAGAGAGAGAGAGGTGTCAGTGGTAATCATGAGCGATGAGAAAGTAAAGTTGGTGAACGAACTGCATGCTCCGGCGAGGCGTTTCTTCCCGCGCAGGCGAGTGATCGTGCGAGGACTCGACGATCTTGTAAGGGCCTCAATACATTCTCATGTTACACACAGACACTACGTCATCCGGAAGATAACCCACTCAAGATCCTGCACATGGCCCCGTCGCCGAATGTTCTGGAAGCATCAACCCCTGACAAAGACCGATATAAATACCAGTCTCCAACGCCCCAAACCTCAGCCTTGACGAATCCTCCACCAGCTACGGAACTATTGTACTCGGTATAAACTATTGTAAATCGTATAAAACTTGTATTATTTGTAATAAAGAGTTAGAGAGTTGGGCAACGGCTCAACTCCTTCTTTTTTTATACTTCTTGGTATTGTTATACGTAACAATCTCTGACAAGCCAACATCGTCGAGGTTCAACGATATGCTAGAGACAATACAGGACATCGATACATTCTCACGATAATCAATAATATATCGATAACAAATCGATCTAATAAACAAATCCTTTACGTCTCTTAATGCGATTATTTATTATTAAATCAGCTTTGCAAATCATTCGTTGAATTCTGTTCGGACACGGAATTATTTAAATTAAAATATCATTTACGAACTTTGTTAATCTTCACTGTACACCTTGCATACAAATTCCATATGGTACACATGAGATGTCATGCACACTAGAAAATTAAAACGGCTGTCACGGTTAAACTACATATTATTTCGGGTCCGAAAAATTAGTAAATATTATTCAGACGTTCTAAAATAAAGGTGAACAGCTCTTTGTTTAAAAATATCACTTTTACATAGTAAAAAAAGATCCGGAAAGTTCACGCTTCGTGACTTGTTCAGTACTTCGAACGCGGCTCGAGTCCGTCCGGACCTTCTGTGAAAGTTTCGTGCTGCGGGCTCTCGAACTTCGCGCCGTCACCTCCCATTGGTCAGTGTTTTTCGTTAATAACTCGTAAACAAAGCTGCAGATTGCATTTTCGCGAAGGAAAAAGTTACTTAGAATGATCTCAGCTACCCCACATTTCCGTATTACGAGACATTTTTGGGACACCCTGTATAATAAATACATATTTAAATATACATTTACGTTTTATTATAATACATATTATTATCTATATTTTATTCAAATATTTTATTAATTAACTATAATTAGAGAATTATATAATATATATTATTAATTTATAAAATATAAAAATCACAGGATTATTAAATTTATTAATATATATTTTTAATAGATCAACTATAAATTTAGAAATATCATCTGTCCTCATAGATATATTGAAATGGATCCATTAAACAAATAATTAATATTTAATAAATATCTTTATATATTCATAGATTAATTAACAATTCTACTTCAAAAGAAGTAATCTAAATTTATAAATCTTTACATCTTAACATTATTCTTAAATTTAATTAACTTATGATATATTATTAATTATTTAATAATATACAAATATTTAACCAATAAACAACTACTCGAGGTGTATCTTCAATTTTTCTTGCAAAAGTTACGAGGCATCCTATTCTATTCTATTCTATTCTATCATCTATTCTATTCATCCTATCCAATTTATCCAAATCCTATCCTGATTACTAGGTAGCCATCCGTGCTGAAAGAAGCATCGGCTGGTCCACGCAATCTCCCTTATAAAAAATCCCAATCGCATCGAACCTCTGACCACGCAAAGCTGCCTGGCCCTCGGCTCGTAACATAGCCAATGTTCCTGCGCGATTGCATGCATTGCACTCCTATTATCTCTTTTTACAATTCGCACGTCCAATAATTACATTTCATTTACCCCCGTCCCTGACGCATCTCAAGCAACTTTAACCAACAAACTGCGGCAATTATAGCCCATACACACAGATCTTGTACACTCCCTCTGCTCAACAGAACACTCAACGTTGAAGTTCTCCACGTCATCTAGAGCAACAACCACTACAGGAGCTACAAGCTCAACAAAGTACAACAATCATAACAACGAACTCCTCTTTCCCTCCCTTCCTCCCAACTCCAATAATCTTGAAACCTACTAATTCTCGAGCCTTAACAAATAGTTAACTCCAACTCTCAGCACTTTTCCACGTACAATCTTAATTCAACTTGACTTGACCCCATCACACCCAAAACAATAAATGGTAATACACCACTACTCACTCAATCCAACACCCGCACTTCCTCATCGCTGACTCACCCTACCTTCCTTTCCTCTCCACACCTATCCTCTACTTATCATATTGTTGCGAATCACTCCGTTTCTCTCGCGTCGCGGCATTTTATATATTTACAATAAAGAATATAGACTCTCCGATTGTCCGTTGGTAACACTCTTCCGTGGCAACCCCTATTTTCTATTATTTTTTAAGGAGTTGTTCACAACAGGGCAGTTTCACATTACAGCGACTTGATTTGGACAAGTCACCGTAACAATATAATCATATTATTTACCATATTATTAAACGGCATCCTCTCAAGCCCGAGTTTTTTTGCAAATTTTTCTCCTTCAGTCACTCATTAAAATGAATTTTTTACATCCTGCAGGTAACCATAATCACGTAATTCACTTGATAAGTCTGGATTACAGGCAGCAACGGATCCAACATCACAGCATAAACAAAAAAAAAACCCGTCAGCGTTTCACAAGGAGCCTAGAAGCAAGGTGCTACTTGCAAAATCGGTTCCCAAATGACACTGCCCCGCTATATAGATTTCGTGGCGAGTTTACAAGTAACATGTAATATGTAATATACACTATATTTCTGAACATTTCGGGACCCAAAGTTTCGGGTTCTGACCCAAACTCAAAGAAAATTTTCGACCCGACTCTAACCTGAAATCTCAGATCCCTGCTTACCTCTAGTGTACAGTAAAGTGAACATTCTGACACCATATAGAGGGTGTACCAAAATTATGTTACTTGCGGAAATGGAGGGTTCCTGAGGTCAATTCAAGTAACATTATTTTGAGAAACCCTGTATAGCAGCGATAAAAATAGCCTCTACAGAATACGATAGAATACAGAAGTAAAATTCGCCCCAGGAGTTCACCCGCATTGACTTATTTAATTATATCATCAAAAATAATTTATTTCTGATTATAGAGAAATAAGATTTTTGAATATTCTAACAATTTAAATTACTGTCCCAAATAAAATATGTTTTTAATAATTGATGACGTTCGTCAAATTCGAAATTGTCAAGTTTACTGAAAAAGATATTGTCATTCCGAAACTAGTCTCGAACGCATCTCCGAAACTCGATCAAGCCCAAATTATGCAAATGACTTCATTTCACATAAAAACAATGTTACCGAGAAGGATTTTTTGAAATTGGAATGTTACGACCCAAAATATTGCGAGGAATGTATTGCACTGTTATATAAACAATATAAACATTTACCATTTCTGTCTTTTTTAAAAACGTTTACAAAACCTCCAATAAGAATGAAAAATTTCTTTCCTGACCGAGTCTTTTCTGTACTTCAACCTAAACCAATGCAGTGTATCACAATCAGTGTAGGTTCGAAATACACAGCGTTCGTACTCAAGCACATAATATACAATGCGATTCCATTTCACAAGAAGAACTGCGATAAATACTGTCCAATATAAATCATAGACCTATTTAAACCAATAACGCTACTACGAAAAACCTCAGAAAGAAGTTTATTAATTGCATTAACTCTGCAATGCTATAAATGCTTGAGTTTGCTCGAAAAGATTCGACGCACCTACTTTTTAACTTTGCAGCTTACTTAATAGACAACAACAAGGTTTTGTCCTCGCAAAAGTTGCTACAACTATACAATCTGCATTATCAATTTCATCGAATGAATGTTCCAACTTGATCATTTTAAACATGGATTTTTATAAATCTAGAGTATTTGATTTAATCGTGTCAGAATAAGTAGCAGCCAGTAAATTGATCAACGAACTCAAGAAAGCAATATCTCTAGTGGCAGTAGGATTTCAATGTAGAAATCAATCCTCTGAAGCTGTATTGCTTGTTATCCAAATATGGATGCAAGGTTTTAATTAATGGAAGGCAACAGCATATAATGACGAGTAAATAAAAATTACCGATCCAGATTTCAATGACTCTTGGTACCATTACTGCACAATTTGATTCATAGATAATATACACGGCTTCGCAGAAACACTTCCGGTCCTGTTCACCCCGAGAAGTAAATATTTCAGACTGTTAACCAAATTCAGGAAAGTTTGGTATGGAAGGTCCAAAGGCAATTCTCAAAGCCTTGCTTCAAAAGTACGTCGAAATTCAGATCAATGTAGTCTTACTTTCCTTGTTGGTTACTTCCGCAATAGTCATCTGGATATCTGCTGAACACTGACGTGAATCTTGACATGAAACTTGCACTGTTGACCCAACTTCCATGTTGACCCAATCGGTTTTTGTTGACGGCAAAAATTGTAAATCATCAAGCAAGCAAATTCCTGCTTTCTGTATTTCCACTTCAATATTTACTAGGAATCGTGCATTCTTGCTATTTTTCATTATGTGATTAATATTTGTTGCCAGTATACCAAGAATGTATCCACTGCGCGTTACTTTTCTAGTTATGTACACTATTTGAAATTTTGTAACCCTGAATTAATCAGCAATTATTCTGAAATACTTTGGAAATTGAAGTCGATAGTTGTGAAGTTAACTTATCATTCTTTGAAAATGGCTATATTTGCCTGTAATTAATACTTAGGTAAGTATCGTTGTCGTATCCAGCCATAGTTGCCTTCGACTAATGAAACGAACGACTTACTGCTTTTCTTCCTCCATATTATAACCATTTTAGGAAAACATTTAGTTATTTCGGGCGCGTAGAGTACAAGAAATGTTCTGCAAACTACCAAGAATGCATAGCTCTGCCGTAATAAAAAATGGAGTATTTTCAATCTGAATGTTCCATTTAATGCAAGAAGACTGAAGAAAATGGCCCCGTATCTCCAAAATCAAATCGATCAATTTTAGATCGCCAGTCCATTACCTCCTCTTTACTGGTATCACTTGGATCGATGCATAAGAACTCTAGCGCGACGTTAGTTTTTTTACATTAAGTCGAGCTCAGCTGTTCGAGTTCGACGCCCGTCCAGGTAGACAACCCGTAGTAAACACTTCAAACAGTCTTTTTTTGCAGCGTCGCAATGTATTTATCACCTTCCAATAATCCCAATATCAAATCCGTTACCTATTTTTCGTTGTTTCCCATGCAGCGCTCTTCGTTAGGTCATTGCCTTCGTGCACTGTAACGAACTTTCAGTGCTGCTTAGTTTTCAATATTCACAACGAAATAAATAGGCCCTCACACCGCGAACGTGGCATTAGTTATCAACTACTGTTACGTAGATACATATAGTTGCGCTAGTATATATAACTCTAAGTTCTCTGCTCTTGCAGTCCAGTGTCTGTATACTTTTGTGCTTGCAGCCTAGCTTCGCTATAATCAATTGCACTTGCAAATTTCGCTACAGCTTTGTAATCATAAATTGATCGCTTGATCGTATAAATTCGTGACCTTCATGATACATCAATAGATTTTATCATTCTATTGTATATTATGCTGCTCTGTACAAATCTTATTGGTTAAAATATATTTAGTGTTATTACACTAGCGTTCTTTACTGTACAGTCCACTATCCAATTCATCCTTCCAACACTACTAGAGTTCCCAACGAAAAGATATATTTGCAACATAAACTTTTATAAGAATAACGAACTAGTAATTTTGAAAATTGTCGAACATTTAACTTATTTTTGCACTTTATGAGCCTTCCTGAGTACTACATATTTCCAAAACTTCATACTCCGGTTACGCAAATACATACAACTGTAAGATGTAGATGGTTCATTCTATTATATATTTCACATAGAACGTTATTATGTTTCAGATTTTGATAATACTCAACATTCATGTTTAAACCCACGATTTAATTTAGTGTTGATAAAAGTGATGTCAATTTTGCAGGTTGTCTTCGCTATAGCATGCATGAAAGTAATATAGTAATACTTTACTATCCACACTTTAATTATGCATGATTCGTACTCAAGCCGCTATATGCATTATTCCGACTTGACGAGAAGGCGACTATACACAGTGCGGACACGTTGGTCGCAAAAGTCTTCTCGTTAGCTTTAAACTATACGTTAGTAGGAGTTACCGTGTTCGTTTGAACGGTTCAAACAGATATATGTATAATTTCCTTATAGTACAATACTGTGTATAGTACAAACAGAATTAAGTCTCATTACGAATAATTTCTTTCACGAACCATCACTGAACGCGACATCGGGTCGACACATTCGATGGAAGAAATAGAAAAGCTCGTCTCGATGACTACATTGTGCAACATATGTCCAAAATGATCTATTGGAATCAAAATATACTCCATAAATACTGCAGAATTCATTTGAATTGATAGAATTAAGAATTAACTTTCCTACCTCGAGTATAATGATATAAAAAAATTATCACGTTTTCAGTTAGCATTTATGCATTACTATCCTACAAATGTAAGTTTTATAAATAACGCTAAATATTTATTAATAAAAATAAGATCAAAATAAATAAAACTAATTCAAACAAACACTATATGGTACTACAATATAGTATATAGAGTATTTTCCCGAAACTACAGCGATTTAAATTATTGTAATATCATTAAAGAAATTTTTTTCACCAATTTTTAAAATACACCTGTGAGATTTATTATGTATACAACATTATTTAGAATACCAAAATTATGAAATTCTTTTTCGAAAATCATCGGTTGGTGCGAAATTGGTTTAGTCAAGTGTATCGACTGAGCACTGGCCAGAAAAGCATAGGACTACATATTTCCAGACTTGTGGTCGGGAGATTAACCGAATCAATTAAAC